>NW_027332422.1:2594056-2599739 GCF_000442705.2 Elaeis guineensis | reverse complement strand
CCGGCCTCTAGGAGTCATCCACACGAGCCCACGAATCTCGATCAGAAGTCCAGCTTCAGAAAATCAGCACAGTATGCTAGTACTGCGCTGATCCTTCTTTGATGGTTGATCAGATGCCTCCTTCTTCTTGATTTGGACTCTTCTAAAGATGGAAAGTAAAAGGAGAGTTTCAGATCTGAGACGCTCTCAGGAAACTCAAGATGGAGGGAGCAAAGATATGAAAACAAAAAACCCTAGAAGAAGACCCTCTTCTTCTTCACATTTTTCTCTCTAGACACCCTAACTTGGATCTTTTATATCTCCACGACCCAAAGGTCTTTCTCTCTGATTTTTGGATGAAAAAAAGGTTTCTCAAATTTCTATCTTCTCCAAAATTTCATAAAGAAACACATTTTATACAGAGAGATAGGATAGAGTCCTTGTCTAGGTCAAATACCTAGTCAAGGCTTATCCAAACATGGCATGTTAAGGGGCACCCAACTCTTGAGCACCTCCTCCATATTTTCGTATATGGATCACTAGAAAAGGGTGCACAATGTATACCCTAAAAGCCATGAAAATTTTAAAAAAAATTAGGTAAATTCGGTACAAAATTGAAAGAGTTTTGGATTTCTAAAACTCTATCTCATAGAATTCGAAATCCAAACTTATTCCTTTTTTGATTTGATCCAAACCACCTTCCATGTAAGAAAGAAGAGAGGAAACCTTTTGTGAACATGGGAGAGACCTGGGAGAGGGCTTTTGTTGCACAAAATAAGTAGAGATTGGCGTTGAATAAGAGAGAGGGCGTGGGGAAGGCTTATGTGGCGCAAGGTGGAATCCTATCTTACTAGGATTCTATCTTGTGACTTGTTTTAATTTGGTTTCTCAAACTAAATCAAACCAAAATTAGATCAACCTAATTAAAATAGGTCTTAACCCAATTAAGAACCTAATTTAATCAGATTAAATTAGATTTAAATCTGATTTAATTTTCTAATCAAATTAGAAATTAGATTGACCCAAGTCCTAGTTGAACTAGGACTAGTTTTTTCTTGCACTTGGCTTATCCAATAAACCAATTGAACTTGATCCAATCAAGCCCAAAATAAATCTAATTAAATTATATTTAATTAGAATTAATCTCAGCCCATTGGCTTAATCAAATTAAGCCAATTAGCAATCGAATTGCTAATCGATCCTCCTGCAATACTTGCACTGGGTTAAATGTCAATCATATTGATCATTTAACCCTAGAACGATTCTTAATCGTTGATCAACCATCCGATCGGATCATGAACTCTAATATGTGTGACCTCATAGGTCCGAACCTAAGTCGGTAGCACAGAATAAATTCTGTACCAATCGAAGTGACCATCTAGCAATGGTACCCGACAACCGGATAGGTCGAATGTGTAGAACAACATCCTTAGAACCCATGCGGATATAGTTTTCATATAATTCATCCCCTTGACCAAAATGATCATAGGACACCCTAGAGTTCAACTGTCAACTCTGATCAGGTTGTCCACATTGTATTTCAAAATATCAAATCCATCTGATGGATTACCCTGGCCAAGGTTTTGCTAAATTGAAATACAGCGACTCATTCTTCTCCAACTCTTGGAGTGGTCAATCCCATCTCGATCACACTCTGACTTCGCAAGTACTTGACTGTGCCCAGAAGCCTTCTGTCTCTGAATTAGAAATTCAGTTAGTCCAGTACCAAAGCACAGTGAGTTGCTTGCAAGTCACTGAGGCGATCTCAAGTCTAAGGGACACTTATACCTATATCCCATCAGAGACATTCTCGACAGCAGAATACTCTAGAGTTGGTCACGTTCATTGATGATGTACCCTTACATCTCACCTGTATGCCATACCAGTATCTCCACACTCCTTGGTTAAGAGAACAACCAACCCATATGGCCTACAGCGACCTATACTCGATAGAAGCTGTTGTCCTTATTAACAGCTTATCATTTGGTCGTAAACAGTTTTAAGGACTAATTGATAAATCCTCTCTTTATCGAACTTAAATAGTCCTAAGGACTTCATCATAACAACGGAGTTCATTAGAAGATGAAAGCTTATGATGAAGATGCCAAATATATTTTATTTATTAACAAATCAATTACAATACTTGGTTGCTCAACCGTCAACAGCTTGACGATTTATTTTTTGGGACACATTTCCCAATAGACGGGGCCCGACTCCCGTAGGAGTCCGGGCGGAGTCTTCCTTGCGGTTGAAGTCGTGGGCGGAGCCCGGCTCCCGTAGGAGTCCGGGCGGAGTCTTCCTGCAATTAAAGTCAGGTGTGAAGTCCGGCCCCCGTAGGAGCCCGGACGGAGTTTACCATCAGTTGAAGTCGGCGACGGAGCCCGGCTCCCGTAGGAGTCCGGGCGGAGCTTACCAGCAGTTGAAGTTGGTGACGGAGCACGGCTCCCGTAGGAGTCCGGGTGGAGTCCTCCTTGCGGTTGAGGTCGTGGATGGGGCCCGGCTCCCGTAGGAGTCCGGGCGGAGTCCTCCTTGCGGTTGAGATCGTGGACGGGGCCCGACTCTCGTAGGAGTCCAGGCGGAGTCTTCCTTGCGGTTGAAGTCGTGGACGGGGTCCAGCTCCCGTAGGAGTTCGGGCGGAGTCTTCCTGCAATTAAAGTCAGGTGCGAAGTCCAGCCCCCGTAGGAGCCCGGACGGAGTTTACCAGCAGTTGAAGTCGGCGACGGAGCCCGACTCCCGTAGGAGTCCGGGCGGAGCTTACCAGCGGTTGAAGTCGGTGACGGAGCCCGACTCCCGTAGGAGTCCGGGCGGAGTCCTCCTTGCGGTTGAGGTTGTGGATGGGGCCCGGCTCCCGTAGGAGTCCGGGCGGAGTCTTCCTTGCGGTTGAAGTCGTGGACAGGGCCGGCTCCCATAGGAGTCCGGGCGGAGTCTTCCTTGCAGTTGAAGTCGTGGGCGGAGCCTGCAAGGGTCAATCCCGCTGAGAACTTCGATTGTGGGTATTTTATACCCAATACCAGTCCCCCTACTTTCGAGTTTGAGTTTCAAATGAAGGAAGTACAGAGAGATTGGCATAGCCGAAGTTGTCCCCTCGAATCCTACGCACGACCGCCCCCAGATATTTTGGCATTAAATGTGCGCGTGCTGGAGTCTTTTCAAATCGGGGCGATACGAAGGGACCCTTCGAAATTCCTGCTGGTACACTAGCCCAGGTACGATGCAATAATGGTCCTGCCAATCGTCAGCCGCTTTTAGCCACCTACCGCAGCAAGTGGGACACGCGTCGAGCGCGGGCCGGCCTGGAGGGATTCGCGATCATTATGGTGCCGGATCCCAGTGTCTATTTAAACCCGTCCTTCCACCTTTAGGGGCCCTATTCTGCTCCAGAGTTCTACCAGTATCTGTCCTTCCTTCGAGAGCCCTGTTTCTATTGGCGTCTTCTCGGGCCATAGGCGCCCTTCAAGTCGTCCCTGTTCTCGCCCCCCTGCATCTCTCTGAGCGATCTAGGTTAGTCCCAGAACCTTCATCTTTCTTCCCGCCACTTAGGGGCTTTTTCTTCGCCATTTTTTTTTGTAGTATTCTTTTGAGTTAGTCTCCTCTGGCCTCCCATCCTTTGTCCTGTCCATCTTCTTTGGGATCTTTAGAGTCCTCATTCAGAGTTATTCGAAATGTCTTCCGGCTCTTCCGCTCCTAGTGGTTCCGAAAGTTCTTCCGCCTCAACCCCCTAGGTCCCTCGCTCTGTAGATGAACCCGCACCTGGGGCTGGGCTCCACCCAATTTTTACGTCGGGTGCCATTCCATGCTCCCTGACTCTGGATGAACTCCTTCTGATAAGGGTTCAGTATGGAGTTCCTCCGGAGTACGACCTGGAGCTGCTTGGCCCCTCCGACCGGGCCAGCACTCCCCCACCCGGTCGTTTTTGCCTTTATCAGGAGGCATTTCATGCCGGACTCCGACTTTCGCTTCCGTCCTTTGTTGTCACCCTCTTCTGCTTCTTAGACATCTCTTTGACTTCCGTTGCTCCGAACTCTTTTAGGTTTTTGATAGGATTTCTCTCCCTTTGCCATGTAGTCGAGGTCCAACCGTCCCTCTCTCTGTTTAGGCACTTCTATACCTTCAAGCGTCATCCTTCGACGAAGGACTGGTGGTATTTCTCCCCTTAGTTTGGCAAGAAGGGGTTGCTGAAAGGTGCCCCCTCTTCAATCCACAACTGGAAGGAAAAATACCTCTTCGTCCACTGTCCGACCCTGAGGCTGGGCCTGCCCCTTGGGGCTCTCTAAGGAATTCTGTCCGTCGGGGCCCCAGCCTGGGGGAGGGCGACCTCCAGGCTGCCTGGAAGCTTCTTGCCTATTCCGCTCTTTCCTTCCCAACCTTCTGAGGGAGCAGTTTTTGTTCAACATTGGCCTGAGCCCCCAGGACCCTGTGAGCACTTCATCTTTTCCTTTCTCTTCTTTTTCTTCTGTCCTTTTTCTTTCTCTCTTCTTTCTCTTTTTTTTTTTTTTTGCCACTCCTTTTTCGCTCCATTATTGATTTCTGATCTCTCTCCCCTTTCTCTTTCTCTTCTTTTTTTTTTTTTTTTCTATAAAGGAATGGACGCCGAAGCAGCGCGGATGCTTGCCAGGGGCCTCAAGGCCCACAAAAGAAAGGGTGCCGTGGCCTCCGGACCGGCAAAGAGGGCCAGGGCGGAGGAGTCGAGCTTGGCCGCATCCATCCAGGCGGCTCCTGCGATCGACATTCCTTCAGACGCCGAACCTACGGCCCCCCGGGCTTCTTCGAGGAGTCCACCGACTGGGGCTCCCGCTTCAGGGGTCTGCCCCATGGAGGCGCCAGTAGTCGAGAGGGGGAGGAGAAGGAAGTCGATGGCCCGCAGGGTGAGTAGCCATCGAGCCACCACTGACGAGTCCCTTTGTTCCGAAGAGGAGCCGGAGAATCCCTTCAATGACAGGGACTTGATCAGGCGGTTGATCGACGGCTGCATCCTACCGAAAGTCATCGAGAGGATCGACCGTGCCGATCCAGAGCAGCGGGTCTGGGACTCCCTAGGGTCCTTCCTCGAGGTAAGCAAATCTTCATTTAACCGGCTATTCGACTCTTGTTCTGATCCCCTTGTCGCCCTTGCAGATTGGGCACCAACTCCTCATCAATATCGAGGCGACGAACTGGGCGAGGAGGGATGCCATCCAGGTGGAAAAGCACTGTCGGGCCGAGGCCGCTCGCCTTAAAGAAAAGGCAGCCGAATTTGTCGCCCTCCAAGAGGCCCTGGAAAGAGAGAAACAAGCCCGGGAGGAGGAGAAGCAGACCTTGGAGGAGATGGTGAGAAAGGCAGAGGCCGAGGTTGCCAACTTGGCTGAGCAGATTTCAGTCCTGGTCTCGGAGGCCAGGATCCTCGCGGTAGAGGAATTCAAGACATCCACGGAGATGAGAGACCTGAATGTCCAATTCGGCCAGGAGGCATTCATCAAGGGGTTCGAGCTCTGCCAAGAGAAGGTGGCCAGAAAATTTTTGAAGCTCGACCTCAGCTTCCTGGGTGAGGAGTCTGAAGACGAGGTCGGTCCCTCACCCGCTGCCACTGCTGCCGCAGCCCCCCTTCCAGGGATGTTGAGTTCTCCAACCCCTGCCCCTGAGGTCTGAGACCTCCGACCTTGTATTTTTATTTTACCGTAATTTTTCTTTTCCCTTTTGTCTTCAAGAATCATCCAATCAATAAAGT
>NW_027332422.1:2567915-2593956 GCF_000442705.2 Elaeis guineensis | reverse complement strand
TGTTAGTTTAATCATGAATATGTTATAAAAGAATCTAGATGCTCTGATACCACTATTGAAAAAGGTGCAGGGTTTCATGCATGAATTTCAAAATAATTTTGAAATATAATACAGTGAAACTGTAAATTAAATAATTTAATCTACAAATACATGTAATCAAATTATTAAACCCTACAATTAGGACCTATAACATGTCATATTATATTTATAAATTAGAAAAATAAAAACTTTGGTGTTGATCAAATCAATACCCTAGATCTGAAATAGTTTCAGATCTAAAACCTAGATCATATCTAGATAAAAGAAGAGATCAGATCTCTTACCTTCATGCGGGTCGAGAACTTTGTGGTTGATTTTTTTTGTTGCCTTTGGAGACATACATGCATCCGACCTCTACAGGTGATCCACATGAGGCTACAACAAAATCGAAGGTTCGTCGAACAAAAATCTACTCGAAGTGCTAGCTACTTGCAGATCCCTCCGGATGGTTAATCTAAAAAATATTCTTTTGATCTCTTGGATATTCCAAGAGATGAAGAATATGAGGAGGAACAAGGAAGAAGACAAACCCTTTGACCTCTCTAAAATCAGAAATAATAATATAAAAGAAAAAGTCCTAAGAGAAGACAGTTCTTCTCTTTCAGTACATCAACGATTGATGTCCTGAGAACATCTCTATGCTAGGATATGAGAAGACCTTCTTCTCTAGATATTTTTCTAATTTTTAGATCTTATAATATCTAATTTTTCTCATAGAAAAATTTCATAATTTATGGAGAAGAAGGATTCTAAAAGAAACCTTAAGAAAAGACCTTCTTTTCTTTTTCTTCTCTCATCAGAACATGATCAGATCATATCTAAAATTAGATCACCATGCCTCAACTCATTGGAGCATGAATCCACCATTCCATCCCTCTTTCTCTCTCATATTTTTATCATATAAAAATATAAAATAAAGAGAGAATAATCTGAAAGAAAAATAATAAGAGAAAACAATCTTCTCTCTTACCATTCTTTCTCTATAAGACATCAACTTTTGATCTCTTGATAGAAGACTCTTATCCAAGAAATTTGATGTCTCAAACTACCCATTCCATTCTCTTTCTCTCTCAAATTTTATCACATAAAAAACATAGAAAATAAAGAGAGAATAATATGAATGAAAAATAATAAGAGAAGATAATCTTTTCTCTTACCTTTCTCTCTACAAGATATCAACCTTTGATCTCTTGATTGAAGACTCTCCTCCAAAGATTTTGGCACCTCAAACCACCCATGTCATTCTCTTTTTCCTCTAATTTTTCTATCTATTTTTCATCAATTTTTGACTGCCTATCTCATCTCATATGGGGCGACAACTTTTTATATGGTAGACTAGGTCATAAAACCTAGTCTAACAAGGAGTCCATGGGGCATCCAACTCTTGGACGCCCCCTCCATCATAAATTTCATGGAGAGAATGAAATAACTCACAAAAGGGGCTACAAAAAGAAGGGATAAGCTTGGGAAAAGTTGGCGTAAGAGAGGAGAGAAGAGTCCTTGTGAAGAGGGACTCTTTCAAAAGAAAGGGATAAACCTAAACCACTTTCCATACTTAGCCAAATCTCTTTCCATATTGAATCAAATCAAATCTGATTCAAATCTCTAGAATAAATGGTGTGATATAACATTCCTTGGATGTAGATATCATAGAAAAATATCTGAAAATTAATTAGTGGGTGTGGGCTTGAGATTTCTTAGGTGGCGCAAGAGAAGAGATGGAGTCCTAGTCTAACTAGGATTCTTATGTAGATTAGGTCAAATACTTTGAACCCAATCAAAATTAATTGTTACCTAATTAATGGTGATCCTAGTCTAACTAGAAGTCTAATTAAATTATATTAAATCATATTTAATTCTGATTTAAATCCTAACTTAATTAAGAATTAGGTGCATATAAGTCCTAGTCAAACAGGAACTTGTTCTCCCTTGCAACTGGCTTATCCAATAAACTAATTAGATTTAATCTAATTAAATCTAAACTAATTCTAATTGATTAAAATTCAATTAGACTTGATCTTAGCCCAATTGCTCAATCAGATTGAGCCAATTAGCAATCCAATTGCTAATGATCCTCCTGCAACACTTGCATTAGGTCAAACAACAATCACATTGATCGTTTAACCTTAGAATGATCCTCAATCGTTAATTGACTATCTGATTAGGTTACAACCTCTTATGTGTGTGACCCTATAGGTTTGAACCTAAGTCGGTAGCATAGGAACCAATTTCTATACCAGTCGAAGTAATCATCTAGCAATGGTTACCGACGTCCAGATAGGTCGAATGTATGCAAAGCAACATTCTAAGAATCCTGACCCATGGTTACTGTTGGGTATAAAATACCCACAGCCGAAGTCCTCAACAGAATCGGCTCCAGGAGGTCCGCCCGGACACCTACGGGAGCCGAGCTTCGTCGCCAACGTCAACCACCGGTAAGGTTCATCCGGACTCCTACGGGAGCCGGACTCCGCCAACAATTTCAACCGCAAGTAGACTCCGCCCGGACTCCTACAGGAGCCGGGCTCTGCCCTCAACATCAGCTGCCGGTAAGCCTTGTCCGGTCTCCTACGGGAGCCGGACTTCGCCTTTAACTTCAATTGAGGAAGACTCCGCCCGGACTCCTACGGGAGTCGGGCTTCGTCCTTGGCTCCAATGGCTGCAGACAGACTTCGTCCGGACTCCTACGGGAGCCGGACTCCACCAACAATTTCAATCGCAAGTAGACTCCGCCCGGACTCCTACAGGAGCTGGGCTCCATCCTCAACATCAGCTGCCGGTAAGCCTTGTCCGGTCTCCTACGGGAGCCGGACTTCGCCTTTAACTTTAATTGCAGGAAGACTCCGCCCGGACTCCTACAGGAGCCGGGCTTCGTCCTCAACATCAGCTGTCGGTAAGCCTTGTCTGGTCTCCTACGGGAGCCAGACTTCGCCTTTAACTTCAATTGCAGGAAGACTCCGCCCGGACTCCTATAGGAGCCGGGCTCCGTCCTGAACATCAGCTGCCGGTAAGCCTTGTCTGATCTCCTACGGGAGTCGGACTTTGCCTTTAACTTCAATTGCAGGAAGACTCCGCCCGGACTCCTACAGGAGCCGGGCTCCGTCCTCAACATCAGCTGCCGGTAAGCCTTGCCCGGTCTCCTACGGGAGCCGGACTTTGCCTTTAACTTCAATTGCAGGAAGACTCCGCCTGGACTCCTACAGGAGCCGGGCTCCGTCCTCAACATCAGCTGCCAGTAAGCCTTGTCCGGTCTCCTACGGGAGCCGGACTTCGCCTTTAACTTCAATTGCAGGAAGACTCCGCCCGGACTCCTACGGGAGTCGGGCTTCGTCCTCGGCTCCAACGGCTGCAGACAGACTTCGTCCGGACTCCTACGGGAGCCGGACTCCGCCAACAATTTCAACCGCAAGTAGACTCCGCCCGGACTCCTACAGGAGCCGGGCTCCGTCCTCAACATCAGCTGTCGGTAAGCCTTGTCCGGTCTCCTACGGGAGCCGGACTTCACCTTTAACTTCAATTGCAGGAAGACTCCACCCGGACTGCTACGGGAGCCGGGCTTCGTCCTCGGCTCCAACGGCTGCAGACAGACTTCGTCTGGACTCCTACGGGAGCCGGACTCCGCCAATAATTTCAACCGCAAGTAGACTCCGCTCAGACTCCTACAGGAGCCGTGCTCCGTCCTCAACATCAGCTGCCGATAAGCCTTGTCCGGTCTCCTACGGGAGCCAAACTTCGCCTTTAACTTCAATTGCAGGAAGACTCTGCCCAAACTCCTACGGGAGACAGGCTTCGTCCTCGGCTCCAACGGCTGCAGACAGACTTCGTCCGGACTCCTAGGGAGCCAGACTCCGCCAATAATTTCAACCGCAAGTAGACTCCGCCCGGACTCCTACAGGAGCCGGGCTCCGTCCTCAACATCAGCTGCCGGTAAGGCTTGTCCGATCTCCTATGGGAGCCGTACTTCGCCTTTAACTTCAATTGCAAGAAGACTCCGCCCGGACTCCAACAGGAGCCGGGCTCCATCCTTAACATCAGCTGCCGGTAAGCCTTGTCCGATCTCCTACGGGAGCCGGACTTCACCTTTAACTTCAATTACAGCAAGACTCCGCTCGGACTCTTACAGGAGCCGGGCTCCGTCCTCAACATCAGCTGCCGGTAAGCCTTGCCCGGTCTCCTACGGGAGTCGGACTTCGCCTTTAACTTCAATTGCAGGAAGACTCCGCCCGGACTCCTACAGGAGCCGGGCTCCGTCCTCAACATCAGCTACCGGTAAGCCTTGTCCGGTCTCCTACGAGAGCCGGACTTCGCCTTTAACTTCAATTGCAGGAAGACTCTGCCCGGACTCCTACGGGAGCCGGGCTTCATCCTCGGCTCCAACGGCTGCAGACAGACTTCGTCCGGACTCCTACGGGAGCCGGACTGTGCCAATAATTTCAACCGCAAGTAGACTCCGCCCGGACTCCTACAGGAGCCGGGCTCCGTCCTCAACATCAGCTGCCGGTAAGCCTTGTCCGGTCTCCTACGGGAGCCAGACTTCGTCTTTAACTTCAATTGCAGGAAGACTCCGCCCGGACTCCTACGGGATCCGGGCTTCATCCTCGGCTCCAACGGCTGCAGACAGACTTCGTCCGGACTCCTACGGGAGTCGGACTCCGCCAACAATTTCAACCGCAAGTAGACTCCGCCCGGACTCCTACAGGAGCCGGGCTCCATCCTCAACATCAGCTGCCGGTAAGCCTTGTCCGGTCTCCTACGAGAGCCGGACTTCGCCTTTAACTTCAATTGCAGGAAGACTCCGCCCGGACTCCTACAGAAGCCGGGCTCCGTCCTCAACATCAGCTGTCGGTAAGCCTTGTCCGGTCTCCTACGGGAGTCGGACTTCGCCTTTAACTTCAATTGCAGGAAGACTCCGCCCGGACTCCTACAGGAGCCGGGCTCCATCCTCAACATCAGCTGCCGATAAGCCTTGCCCGGTCTCCTACGGGAGCCGGACATCACCTTTAACTTCAATTGCAGGAAGACTCCGCCCGGACTCCTACAGGAGCTGGGCTCCGTTCTCAACATCAGCTACCGGTAAGCCTTGTCCGGTCTTTTACGGGAGCCGGACTTCACCTTTAACTTCAATTGCAGGAAGACTCCGCCCAGACTCCTACAGGAGCCGGGCTCCGTCCTCAACATCAGCTGTCGGTAAGCCTTTTCTGGTCTCCTACGGGAGCCGGACTTCGCCTTTAACTTCAATTGCAGGAAGACTCCGCCCGGACTCCTACAGGAGCCGGGCTCCGTCCTCAACATCAGCTGCCGGTAAGCCTTGTCCGGTCTCCTACGGGAGCCGGACTTCGCCTTTAACTTCAATTGCAGGAAGACTCCGCCCGGACTCCTACGGGAGCCGGGCTTCGTCCTCGGCTCCAACGGCTGCAGACAAACTTCGTCCGGACTCCTACGGGAGCCGGACTCCGCCAACAATTTCAACCGCAAGTAGACTCCGCCCGGACTCCTACAGGAGCCAGGCTCCGTCTTCAACATCAGCTGTCGGTAAGCCTTGCCCGGTCTCCTACGGGAGCCGGACTTCGCCTTTAACTTCAATTGCAGGAAGACTCCGCCCGGACTCCTACAGAAGCCGGGCTCCGTCCTCAACATCAGCTGCCGGTAAGCCTTGTCCGGTCTCCTACGGGAGTCGGACTTCGCCTTTAACTTCAGTTGCATGAAGACTCCGCCCGGACTCCTACGGGAGTCGGGCTTCATCCTTGACTCCAACGGCTGCAGACAGACTTCGTCCGGACTCCTACAGGAGCCAAACTCCGCCAACAACTTCAACCGCAAGTAGACTCCGCCCGGACTCCTACAGGAGCCGGGCTCCGTCCGCTGACCGAACTTCAGCCGACGGATCTGCACTCCCTGGCAGGCCACAATAACGGCCACGATCCTGCTCCACTTCCTACGGCGGATTCTGCGCAGTTCCACTACTCCCTGGCTGGCCACAATAACGGCCACGATCCTGCTCCACTTTCTGCGACGGATACCGCGCGATTCTCCCATCCACTGGCAAGTCATGACAACAGACGTCACTCCACTCCTCGCGCCAGACTCCATGTGGCACGCCCCAATGATAGCCACGGGTCCACCCCACTACTCTTCGCAGCAAACTCCACCTGACCCTGGGCAGCCCACTACCTGACGGTTACGAACATCGCTATCAGTCTGTGGCACCCTCTGCCTATAAAAAGGGGGACCCCAGATACGTTATTCTCTAAGCTCTCGTCTTTTTTATCTAAAAACTCTGCTAAATTCTCCGTTCGAGCACTCCATTTTTGTTGAGGTAGAGAACTGACTTGAGCATCGGAGGGTCTTACCGGAGCAACCCTACCTCTGGTTTAGACTTCCTTTACAGGTCCCGACGGCGACCGCGACTTCCTCGACTCCAGCTTCTCCAACGCAAGTGGATTTTTGCACCAACAGGATTGACGCTAGAGGAAGGGGCCCTGTGTCTTCGCAGTACGCTTGTTCTTGAAGGAGCGCTCAACGGATCCACCTCCGGTCGTCTCCTTCGGCACCCACTCCTTGTTCCCCCACGGGATCCATACTTGATGCCTCCTCGCAAGGCATCCACACGGCGGTCCACGGCCTCCACGGCCAAATCTCAGGCTCTGGCCTCCCCTCCTGTTTCTCAACCTCCTCCTCCTCCCCCGGCGACGGCGGTCGGTGTGGAGCAGTTTGACCTGCTGGCGCAGCAGGTCAGAGGCCTCACCGAAGCTGTGCAAGCTATGCAGTAGCAGCAGCCACAGGCATCGGTACGCCCGGTAAGGGCGTCCCCAGAACACCAGAATTCGGCGGTGGGGCGGACCACCTGGGCCAGCCGCCCCGTCCTTCGTGGGAAAACGAACCCGAGGGTAGAGAGCCCTCAATCAGACCACGACTCCACCCCTGGAAGATCCCTGCCCCCGTTCTGCCAAAGAACCCTCGAGACTCGGAGTCGAGAGGATTTCCTGGACCGGAGGCTCCAGGAGATGAACCGGCAGATCGAAGAACTCCGCCATGCGCCTCCCGCTTACGGTGAGGATATTTGTACTGACCCTCCCTTCTCCCAAATGATCATGCAGGAACCGATCCCACCAAGCTTCAAGCTTCCCCAGTTCGAAAGCTACGACGGAACTTCAGACCCGGTTGATCATCTGGAGGCCTTCCGGACGATGATGTTGCTTCACGGTGCTCCTGATGCCATTCTATGCTGGGCCTTCCTGTCTACCTTGAAGGGAGCGGCAAGGAACTGGTACTCGGCTTTGAAACCGGGTACCATCTTTTCCTTCGACCAAATGAGCCACCAATTTGTGGCCCATTTTGTCACCAGCCGGCGCCCCCGGAAGGGTTCGGAGTCCCTCATCAACATCAAGCAGAGGGAAGGGGAGTCCATACGGGCCTACATCAACTGCTTCAACGTCGCGGCGCTGGAGGTCCGGAACTTAGACCACTCAGTCGCCATGGTCGCCCTGAAAGACGGCCTTCAGAAGAATGATCTTTTGTTCTCCCTGGAGAAGAAGTATCCCAGGGATTTTGCTGATTTGCTGGCTCGGGCTGAAGGATACGCCCGAGTGGAAGAAGCCTTCAAAATGAAGGATGAAGAGATGGCGAGGGAGCGGCAAGCGGGAGACTCGAGTAAGCCCGCAGTTGAGAAAAGGCCAAAGGAAGCCCGACTGTGTTCTCGATCCCCTCCTGGGCATAAGCGCGCCCATACTCCACCCCTGGTGCACAGGCAGAGAAGCCCGGATCACGAGGTTCGGTGTGGTTCCCCACCAGGGAGATTCCACAACTATGCCCCCCTCAATGCCTCGAAGGCCCAGGTGCTGATGGAGGTCAGGGAGCAGCTCCCTAGGCCGGAGAGGATGCGCACACACCCCGGGAAGCACAACCCCAACAAGTTCTGCCTCTACCACCGCGACCACGGCCATGACACAGAGGAATGCATCCAGCTTCGGGACGAGATTGAGGAGCTCATTCGGCGAGGTCGACTCGACAGGTTCATCCACCGCAGGCCTGAGGGTAGAGGAGACCGGCCAAAGGCCAGCCTGAACCGCCAAGAAAGGAGGAGCAACCCGGGGACCGACCTCCCATCGGGACCATCGACTCCATCACCGGAGGGCCTCAAGGAGGAGCGGGCCACCCGCTACCGTGGAACTCAGAAAATCTGTAAATGTATCACTTACGATTTCACCTTGAATCCAAATTTCTTTCTACTTGACATACTCTTCCCATCTGGTGTGGATTTATTACGACTGGATAAGACCCCTCCAAATGCCTGAAACAAAGTTATGTTAGGAACAGGGGAGAACCCCGTCCTAACATACCTAAAATGAAAGTCCGACTATCTCAAAATCGGATCGGGGGAGAGGCCTTACAGCGCCCTAATGTGCCCCCACAGCCATGTCAGGAACAGGAGGAGAACCTCGTCCTGACATGAGCAAAGTCAAAGGCCCGGTTCTTTTAGATCGGATGGGGGGAGAGGCCTTACAGTGCCCTAATGTGCCCCCACAGTCATGTCAGGAATAGGAGGAGAACCTCGTCCTGACATAAGCAAAGTCAAAGGCTCGGTTCTTTTAGATCGGATGGGGGGAGAGGCCTTACAGTGCCTTAATGTGCCCCCACAGCCATGTCAAGAACAGGAGGAGACCCTCATCCTGACATGAGCAAAGTCAAAGGCCCGGTTCTTTTAGACCGGATGGGGGGAGAGGCCTTACAGCGCCCTAATGTGCCCCCATAGCCATGTCAGGAACAGGAGGAGAACCTCGTCCTGACATGAGCAAAGTCGAAGGCCCAGTTCTTTTAGACCGGATGGGGGAGAGGCCTTACAGTGCCCTAATGTGCCCCCATAGCCATGTCAGAAATAGGAGGAGAACCTCATCCAGACATGAGCAAAGCCAAAGGCCCAGTTCTTTTAGATCGGATGGGGGGAGAGGCCTTACAGCGCCCTAATGTGCCCCCACAGCCATGTCAGGAACAGGAGGAGAACCTCGTCTTGACATGAGCAAAGTCAAAGGCCCAGTTCTTTTAGACCAGATGGGGGAGAGGCCTTACAGTGCCCTAATGTGCCCCCACAGCCATGTCAGGAACAGGAGGAGAACCTCATCCTGACATGAGCAAAGTCGAAGGCCCGGTTCTTTTAGACCGGATGGGGGGAGAGGCCTTACAGTGCCCTAATGTGCCCCCACCGCCATGTCAGGAACAGGAGGAGAACCTCATCCTGACATGAGCAAAGTTGAAGGCCTGATTCTTTTAGACCGGACGGGGGGAGAGGCCTTACAGCGCCCTAACGCGCCCCCACAGCCAAACCGGGAATGGGAGGAGAACCTCGCCTTGGCTCGAGCAAAGTGGAAGGCCCAGACTCCCACGGGAGCCGGGCTCCGTCCACAACGCCAAGGAAGACTTCGCCCGGACTCCCACGGGAGTCGGGCTCCATCCACAATGCCAAGGAAGACTCCGCCCGGACTCCTACGGGAGCCGGGCTCCGTACACGACGCCAAGAAAGATTCCACCCGGACTCCTATGGGAGCCGGGTTCCACCCACGACTTCTGCAGCAAGAGCTGATGGTGGCGAAGCTCGGCCGCCCAACAAGATTGGGTGAAAGGAAAAAGCCCCTCATCGGCACCTCCTCGCTCCTATGCAACCCCGCAAAAAGCAAGGGGAAGGCCCTCACTCCGAGAAGAGGCGGAAAATTAAAAAGGAAGGATGACGAACTACGACGGGAACAGATGAAGGATGAACCACACCAAAAGACCTAAAGGACTTCGTCCCAACTGAAATGGAGAGTTCCTACCGAACACCTCCAACCGCTAAAAAGACTTTCGACATCAGTTAGGGAGACAACGACATCCCCAAAATAATACGGAGCCCGGATGGCCAAGCTCAGGCTTGCGGCCATGTACGACGAGAAAGGCGAGCTAACGCATCGACGATAGGGTGCCCCCTAACGACGTCTACATCAGACAAGTCAAACGACAAGAAAAGTTCGGCGGACGGCAATTTAGTGCAACGCACGGACGAGGTAACACAAAGTGCCCTTTTCATTCTATTTTCGATATACACGCTACAAAGCCCGGAAGGCCAAGGAAAGAAAGGCAAAATGACAAAAAGGAAGTAAATACATGAAAAGACAGAAAGATGAAAAGAGCTCTAAGGAGGCCCTGCTCCCTCCGACCTAGAATTATCTACTCCATCCCTTAACCAGGACTGCCTCAGATTCTCAATTTCTTCTTCTAGCTCTCCCCTTTTCTGCAGCGCATCCTGGAGTGCCCGACGAAGTCGCTGGCTCTCGGCTTCTGCCTCTCGATGCCTCTTCCTCAAGACCTCGGATTCTGCCTCCGCGTCCGCGATGGCTCGCTGCTCGTATGCCAGCTGGATCTTCAGTTGTTGCTGCTCAGCTATCTTTTCCCTGAGGGAGACAAAAATCCCCTCAATGGTGCCTCTTAGGGCTTGGAGCTCATCAGAATCTCGGGCAGAAGTAAGCTGTGCCCTGCTAGCCAGCCGCCTCTGGAGACGGATGACTTCGTCGGCCGCCACCCTGAATCTCCCTTTATATTCTTCCACCTGCCTGCACCAGCTAGCCCGATGCACGTCGTGGCTCACCTCAGCATCCTGAAGCTGCCGCTGAAGGTCGGAGACCTTCTTCGACCACCCCTGGTCACCGTCGACCCGGGCCAAGAGCTGAAATGAATTTCCTTCCAGCTGGCCGATCTTCTCCTTCACAGCTGATAGTTCCACCTTGAGGGCGCTGATCCTGGTGGCCTGAGCCCAAATTCGGTCACTGGCGCTCTTCTTGCATTCCTCGAGTTCCTTTGCGAAGTCTGCCTTCCTCCGGCTATACTCCATGATCCCCTTCACATGGAGATTCCGAAAGTGGGTGGCCTTAGCGGTGGCTTCAGAGTGACCTTCTCTCAATTTGTGGAGCTCGCCTTCCGTCTTCTTCAACTTCTTTGTCAGGTGAAGGACTTCCTTCTTCAGCCACTGGATCGTCGATTTCAGCGGGACCCCCAGGGGCAGGGGGAGCGCTTCTGCAGGGTACTGCCATCGGAAGGCAAAAGCGTCAAAGCATGACTCATTACAGGAAGAAGAGCAGAGAGAAGGAGGGGGGGAAGGAGAAGCTGTCCGCAACAAGAAATTCAACCTTATTGATTGAATGATTTTTGAAGACAAACAGAAAAGAAAAATTACGACGAAATAAAGGTACAAGATCGAGGTCTCAGACCTCAGGGGTGGGGGGTGGAGAACTCGACGTCCCCGGCACGGGGGCTGCGACAGCAGTGGCGGCTGACGAGGGACTGGCCTCGTCTTCAGACTCCTCGCTTAGGAAGCTGAGGTCGAGCTCTGGGAATTTTTTGGCCACCTTCTCTTGGCAGAGCTCGAACCCCTTAATGAATGCTTCCTGGCCAAATTGGACCTTCAGGTCCCTCATCTCCGCGGAGGCCTTGAATTCCTCCACCGCAAGGGCTCTGGCCTCCGAGACCAGGACCGGGATTTGCTCGGCCAGGTTGGCGACCTCGGCCTCCACCTTTCTCGCCGACTCCTCCAAGGTCTGCCTCTCCTCCTCCCGGGCTCGTTTCTCTCTTTCCAGGGCCTCCTGGAGGACGACTACTTCGGCCGTCTTCGCTTGGAGGCGAGCAACCTCGGCCTGACAGCATTCCTCCACATGGAGAATGTCCCTCCTCACATGACTCAACGCCTCGATATAGGCGAGGAGCTGGTGCCCAATCTGCAAGGGCGGCCAGGGAATTAGAACAAAAGCCGAGTAGCCATGTAAATGAAGGCTCGCTTACCTCAAGGAAGGACCCCAAAGAGTCCCAGGCCCGCTGCTCAGGATCGACGCGGTCGATCCTCTCAACGACGTCAGGCAGAATGCAGCCATCGATCAACCGCCTGATCAAGTCCCTATCGTTGAAGAGATTCTTCGACCCCTCTTCGGAGCAGAGGGACTCATCCACGGTAGTTCGGCGGCTACTCGCCCTGCGGGCCACCGATTTCCTTCTTTTCCTCTCGGCTATTGGCGCCTCCGTGGAGCGGACCCCCGAAATGGGGGCCCCGATCGACGGACTCCTCGAGGAGGCTTGGGGAGCCGTTGGCTCGGCATCTGAGGGAATATCGATGGCCGGGGCTGCCTGGATGGGTGCAGCCAATCAATCAAGAGTCAAAGGTCGAAAAAAAAAAAAAAAAGAGAGAGAGAAGAAAAGAAGAAAGGGAAAGAAAGAAAGAAACAGAGGAGAAAAAGAGAAGAAGAGAAGAAAGGTATGAAAAGAGAAGATAAGGTAAAAGATGAATACTCGCTGGATCCTGGGGACTCAGGCCGATGTTGAAAAGAAACTGCTCCCTCAGAAGATTGGGAAGGGAAGGAGCGGAATAAGCTAGAAGCTTCCGGGCAGCCTGGAGGTCGTCCTCCCCCAGGCTGGGGGCCCGACGGACAGAATCCCTCAGAGAGCCCCAAGGGGGCAGGCCCAGTCTCAGGGTCGGGCAGTGGATGAAGAGGTATTTCCCCTTCCAATTGTGGATCGAAGAAGGGGCGCCTTTCAGCAACCCCTTCTTGCCGAACTGGGGGGAGAAGTACCACCAGTCCTTCGCCGAAGGATGGCGCTTGAAGGTATAGAAGTGCCTAAACAAGGAGAGGGACGGTTGGACCTCGACTACGTGGCAGAGGGAGAGAAATCCTATCAAGAACCTAAAAGAATTCGGGGCCACGAAAGCCAAGGATATGTCTAAGAAGTGGAAGAGGGCAACAACAAAGAAAGGAAGCGGAAGCCGGAGTCCGGCACGGAACGCTTCCTGGTACAGACAAAAATGACCGGAAGGGGGAGTGCTGGCCTGGTCAGAAGGGCCAGGCAGCTCCAGGTCGTACTCCGGAGGAACTCCGTACTGAACCCTTATCAGAAGGAGTTCCTCCGAGGTCAGGGAACATGGAATGGCGCCCGATGCGAAAATCGAGCGGAGCCCAGCCCCAGACGCAGGTTCGTCTATAGAGCCGGGGACCTGGGGGTTTGAGACGGAAGAGCTCCCGAAACTGCAGGGAGCAGAAGAGCCAGAAGATATTTCGAGTAGTTTCGAAGGAGGGCTCTAAAGGTCTCTAAGAAGACGGACAGAAGGGGGGACGAGAGGCCACAGGAAACTAACTCGGAGGGATGCAAAAAAATAATGACAGAGAAGAAGTCCCTAGGCGGTGGAAAGAAGGTTGAAGGTGCTGGAACTAACCTATATCACTCTGAGGGACCAGAGGGACGAAGACAGAGATGATTTGGAAGACACCTACGGCTTGAGAAGATGCCCACTGAAACAGGGCTCTCCAAGAGAAGGCAGACACTGGTCGAAACTCTGGAATGGAATAGGGCACCTAAAGGTGGGAGGACGGGTTTAAATAGACCCTGGGATCCGGTGCCATAATGATCGCGAATCCCCCCAAGCCAGTCCATACCTGGCACGTGTCCCACTCCCCCCGGCAGGCGGATGATGAATCAGCAGGGCCATTATGGCACCGAACCTGGGCCAGTGTATCGGTGAGAATTTCGAAGGGTCGCTTCGTATCGCCCCGATCCGAAAAGACTCCAGCACGCGCACATTTAATGCCAAAATATCAGGGGGTGGCAGTGCGCAGGATTCGAAGGGACGGCTTCGGCTGTGCCCATCTCTCTCTGTACTTCCTTCGTTCGAAATTCAAACTCGGAAGTAGGGGGACTGGTGTTGGGTATAAAATACCCACAGCCGAAGTCCTCAGCAGAATCGGCTCCAGGAGGTCCGCCCGGACTCCTACGGGAGCCGAGCTTCGTCGCCAACGTCAACCGCCGGTAAGGTTCATCCGGA
Organism: Elaeis guineensis; assembly: GCF_000442705.2. Lineage (NCBI taxonomy): Eukaryota > Viridiplantae > Streptophyta > Magnoliopsida > Arecales > Arecaceae > Elaeis > Elaeis guineensis. The sequence goes on along the minus strand of NW_027332422.1, from coordinate 2,580,089 downwards.
CTCCTACGGGAGCCGGGCTCTGCCAACAATTTCAACCGCAAGTAGACTCCGCCCGGACTCCTACAGGAGCCGGGCTCCGTCCTCAACATCAGCTGCCGGTAAGCCTTGTCCGGTCTCCTACGGGAGCCAGACTTCGCCTTTAACTTCAATTGCAGGAAGACTCCGCCCGGACTCCTACAGGAGCCGGGCTCCATCCTCAACATCAGCTGCCGGTAAGCCTTGCCCGGTCTCCTACGGGAGCCGGACTTCGCCTTTAACTTCAATTGCAGGAAGACTCCGCCCGGACTCCTACAGGAGTTGGGCTCCGTCCTTAACATCAGCTGCCGGTAAGCCTTGTCCGGTCTCCTACGGGAGTCGGACTTCGCCTTTGACTTCAATTACAGGAAGACTCCGCCCGGACTCCTACGGGAGCTGGGCTTCATCCTCAGCTCCAACGGCTGCAGACAGACTTCGTCCGGACTCCTACGGGAGCCGGACTTCGCCAACATTTTCAACCGCAAGTAGACTCCGCCCGGACTCCTACAGGAGCCGGGCTCCATCCTCAACATCAGCTGCCGGTAAGCCTTGTCCGGTCTCCTACGGGAGCCAGACTTTGCCTTTAACTTCAATTGCAGGAAGACTCCGCCCGGACTCCTGCGGGAGCCGGGCTTCATCCTCGGCTCCAACGGCTGCAGACAGACTTTGTCCGGACTCCTACGGGAGCCGGACTCCGCCAACAATTTCAACCGCAAGTAGACTCCGCCCGGACTCCTACAGGAGCCGGGCTCCGTTCTCAACATCAGCTGCCGGTAAGCCTTGTCCGGTCTCCTACGGGAGCCGGACTTCACCTTTAACTTCAATTGCAGGAAGACTCCGCCCGGACTCCTACAGGAGCTGGGCTCCGTCCTCAACATCAGCTGCCGGTAAGCCTTGTCCGGTCTCCTACGGGAGCCGGACTTCACCTTTAACTTCAATTGCAGGAAGACTCCGCCCGGACTCCTACAGGAGCCGGGCTCCGTCCTTAACATCAGCTGCCGGTAAGCCTTGCCCGGTCTCCTACGGGAGCCGGACTTCGCCTTTAACTTCAATTGCAGGAAGACTCCGCCCAGACTCTTACAGGAGCTGGGCTCCATCCTCAACATCAGCTGTCGGTAAGCCTTGTCTGGTCTCCTACGGGAGCCGGACTTCGCCTTTAACTTCAATTGCAGGAAGACTCCACCCAGACTCCTACAGGAGCCGGGCTCCATCCTCAACATCAGCTGCCGGTAAGCCTTGTCCGGTCTCCTACGGGAGCCGGACTTCGCCTTTAACTTCAATTGCAGGAAGACTCCGCCCGGACTCCTACAGGAGTCAGGCTCCGTCCTCAACATCAGCTACCGGTAAGCCTTGTCCGGTCTCCTACGGGAGTCGGACTTCGCCTTTAACTTCAATTGTCGGAAGACTCCGCCCGGACTCCTATGGGAGCCGGGCTTCATCCTCGGCTCCAACGACTGCAGACAGACTTCGTCCGGACTCCTACGGGAGTCAGACTCCGCCAACAATTTCAACCGCAAGTAGACTCCGCCCGGACTCCTACAGGAGCCGGGCTCCGTCCTCAACATCAGCTGCCGGTAAGCCTTGCCCGGTCTCCTACGAGAGCCGGACTTCGCCTTTAACTTCAATTGCAGGAAGACTCCGCCCGGACTCCTATAGGAGCCGGGCTCCGTCCTCAACATCAGCTGTCCGTAAGCCTTGTCCGGTCTCCTACGGGAGCCGGACATTGCCTTTAACTTCAATTGCAGGAAGACTCCACCCAGACTCCTACGGGAGCCGGGCTTCATCCTCGACTCCAACGGCTGCAGACAGACTTCGTCTGGACTCCTACGGGAGCCGGACTCCGCCAATAACTTCAACCGCAAGTAGACTCTGCCCGGACTCCTACAGGAGCCGGGCTCTGTCCGCTGACCGAACTTCAGCCGACGGATCTGCACTCCCTGGCAGGCCACAATAACGGCCACGATCCTGCTCCACTTCCTGCGGCGGATTCTGTGCAGTTCCACTACTCCCTGGCAGGCCACAATAACGACCACGATCCTGCTCCACTTCCTGCGATGGATACCGCGCGATTCTCCCATCCGCTGGCAAGTCGTGACAACAGACGCCGCTCCACTCCCCGCGACAGACTCCACGTGGCACGCCCCGGTGATAGCCACGGGTCCACCCCACTACTCTTCGCAGCAAACTCTACCTGACCCTGGGCAGCCCACTACCTGACGGTTACGAATGTCGCTATCAGTCTGTGGCACCCTCCGCCTATAAAAAAGGGGACCCCAGATATGTTATTCTCTAAGCTCTCATCTTTTTATCTAAAAACTTTGCTAAATTCTCCGTTTGAGCACTCCATTCTTGTTGAGGCAGAGACTGACTTGAGCGTCGGAGGGTCTTGCCGGAGGAACCCCACCTCCGGTTTAGACTTCCTTTGCAGGTCCCGTTGGCGACCGCGACTTCCTCGACTCTAGCTTCTCCGGCGCAAGCAGATTTTTGCACCAACAGTTACCATATAATTTATCCTTTTGATCAATAATGCTCAAGACGACTTCGAGTATGCTGTGAATCACTCATATAAGTGATCTTTATTGTGTCTCAAAATTTTGCAAATTCTGTGACTCCTCACGAGGATTACCCTGGCCTAGGTTTTGCTAAATTGAAACATAGCGAGACATTCTCTTCCTGAAGTTAATTAGGAGTGGTCAATCCTATCTTGACTCACACACTGACTTCACAAGTACTTGACTGTATCCAAAAATTTTTCAAACCTATATTAAAAATACAGACAGTCCGACACTAAAGCATAGTGAGTTTTTTGCAAGTCACCGTGGTGATCTCAGATCGGAGGGATACTTATACCCATTGGCCTTCGCTAACTATTCTTGATAGTAGAGTGTTACATTGATCACGTTCAATGCAGATGTACTCCTACATCTCATCTGAATGCCATACCAGTGTCTCCACACCATTTGATTATAAGGACAACTAACGCATATGGCATACAGCGACCTACACTTGATAAGTTATCATCCTTGTTAATAACTTATCATTGGTCATGAACAATTTAAAAACCATCCGATAAATCCTTCTTTATCGATTGATTGTGGTTCTAAGAACTTCATCATAATTTAGGAGTTTATTTAAGGAAAATAGAACTTTTATGATGAACTTGCCAAATAACTATTATCATTAGATAATTTATATACTAATTCCAGTCATCTACCACTTAGATGATTGGCTTTAGGACACATTTCTCAACACTTCTCCATTCAATTCATTCTCACTCTATTTAAAAGATGAGTTACTATTGCAAGAAACTTAAATGTCAAATGATATTAGTCATAATCAAAGTATGATATCTCACAATCTCATGCCATATAGGTACAAAAGCTTTTGACCCGATGTTTACTTGGAACTTGACAAAACTTCTGGATTTTTTGTTATGCTCACATATTAACTGAAAAGATAGAAAACTTTATGTTAATCAACCTAAAGTAGATTCTTTAAAGGAGATATTTACATGCAAACATAATGTAAGTTATATTGACCTGTATTTTTTTTGCTCCAGTAAGTACAAAGATCTATCCACTCTATCGTACTCACAGTATTGGGCTTTGAGTCCTTTTCATGATTAAGGTAATGCATATGTAGTCGACATCTTTGATCCTTTGACTTCAATAAGAGAAACTTCTTGACGTTAGCACAAACTTCTTCATCTGTCCTTAAACCCTTGACATCTAGTTTTTGCTGCAAACAAGTATTAAATGCTAATTAACAAATATGCATAGAATACAAATGTAACTATAATGATTTCTACTTACCTCTAGTTTGTCAAATGCAATCTGCATCTCCATCTTTGTTAATTTGGTCCATCTAGGCTTGACAGGTAAGATATTTCAAGCTATCATACCAAGCTCATTTGATAGCTTGACGGATTGAACAGCATTAGTGGGTCGCTCTTCTTTCGTTGAGATGTTGATCTCCATTTTCTTACCAAAGGCCTTGTTTATCTTACTTAACCCAACCCCTCTAGTACAATCTCTTTTCTTTCATCCACCTATGCTCATGGACCCTACAAGATAAGCAAGCAACAATAAGAATGTTAATTTAAAAAAAATTAGATGATATTGAGTACAAATAGATATATAATGATTCGTACCTATAGTGCTAACATCAAGAGTTAAATCCATGGTAGGATGTGTGTGCTCAGTAGGCTCTGGCTCAGTGGGTGGTGTATGGACTCATGGTGATTGAGAAAAAGGTGCTGGTGCAGGAGGCGTGACTTTTGCTGGTGTTGGATTTAGAGAAGCTGATGGAACATGAGTGGATGGTGACTGAGAGAAAGATGATGGAGCCATGATACCATGACTCTGAAAAAGCTGCTGGTACTTAGGTAAAGGGGGTGCAACATCAACCAGAGATAGAGCTGAAGGTGTGACTTCTGATGGTGCTGGATCCAAAGAAGCTGGTGGAATATGAGCTGGTGGTGATTGAGAGAAAGGTGGTGCAGTCACGGTGTCACGGCTCTAAAGAAGCTGCTGGTACTTTGTGCATAACTGTGATGGCAAGACCATTCCCTGGATCGCTGGTTATTGAGTGGAATGCGGTGGATCTAAATCGATGGCTGCTGGTACTTTTTTTTTCTTAGACAATCTCAATGCTATGAGAATACCTGCAATATATAGTAAAATAAAATCAATGTCAAGATTTTAAACTAAATCAACTAAGGTCAACTTTAATATATTTATGTAGACAGTTTATCATTAAGTTAAAGCTATTTTATCACTGCATAGTCTATATACAAGTGTAGATAGTTTACTATTATACATGTGTATATGTAATTTTTTATGCATGTTTACACTATAGAGTCCCTGAAAAAACATCATCACAACCTCACAATTGTACCACAGAAAAATAATAGTTAGAGAGAGAAAAAATATCAATACTACAGTTAGAATTATACTAGCAAAATGCACCTACCAACTCCAAATCAACCACACCAATGAAATAATAATTTTCTACATGACATTGGGTAATTGGGAATCAAAATAAATCATTGTCATGATCATTATCATCATCATTCTGTTCATCATCATGTTCGGTGCAATATTCTGCCAAGGTATTATCTTCATCCTCACTATCCCTTGTTGCTAACTCTTCTACTTCATCGTGTAAACCTCGTATTGTATTCAACAAAGTGTCATCTACTACATCAGGTTTGACATCATCTCTATCTAATGACTCTATGTGACATTCCTCAATATCTGCAGGAGTCATTTCAAGACCCTCTTCATCATCAGAATCTTCTTTTATTGTTGCACCAATAGGGATGTCATATACATATCTATGCTGATATTCTTACACAACACACCAGTTTTGTTTCAGTTTTGTATCTTATCAATAATAAACTTACTTTGCTTTATTTGCAAGAATAAATAGATCATTCTTATACCATAATCTGGTTACATTTATGCTTTGCACATTTCTATCGATCCTGACATTAGCATTTCTAGACCCAAGATCATACCACTTGCACTTAAAAAGAACAACAGTTTTATCCTTGACATAATCCAATTGAATAATGTCTGTTAATACCTCAAAGAAATTGATGATATCATCTTCATGATTTTCTTTTACCACAATACTACTATTTTGTGATTTTTTATGAAATTATGAACTTTAGTGTGAATCGCATGTCGTTTGTAATACATCCCGAGTACTTTTATACCAAAATATAAGGTCCACATGCCAATGATATAAAGACTTGATTCTACTTTCCTCACTTGGTCAGTACAATGTTGCCATCTACCATTATGTAAAATAAATTATATTAGTTGAATATATAAAAATATAATATGTATACAACAAATAATTCATAGAGTTTGTGTTCTCACCCGATGCTTTATCCATAAAGAAATTATTCTCTATGTCTGTTCTCAACATTTAATGAATTTGCTCCATCAGCTCAACCTTATGCTCTCTAACAAAAAAATATTATTTAGTACCATATTTCTATATCAAATATTAAATAATAAAATTTAGGTAGTAAGAACTTACTCAAAATAAGGCTCCATCTCTTCACAATTGGTAAGCACATACCAATGAGCCATATCTTGCTCTTCTTTGGGTAGGAAAACAAATGAGTTGCTCCAAATATCTAACTTGTTGGAAAAATACTGTTATGTCACTATCATTAGCTTTATCATTGTTTTGCTCATCCACATTAAAGTGAATCTCGATACCTTGAAGGTACATAGAATAAAATATCAAGCATTCCTTGACTACATACGTCTCAACAATAGATCCTTCTGGACAAGCTTTATGTCGAACAAATCTCTTTAGAGAGCCAAAAACCTAAATTCAAAATTTAAAATAATTATATAACACAAATAATTATCTAAATTCAGAATTCAAATCTAAAAAAGTTACTATGATACCTCTCGATTGGATACATCCATCGATATGCCACTGGTCCACCTAGCAAGGCTTCATTTGGCAAATGAACAACCAAATATACCATCACATCAAAGAAAGCTGATGAAAAATCATTTCAAGTTTGTATAGTATCAAGGATATGTCTGTACACATCTTCTTGATGTCATCTACAATCAAAGTTCGATGACATATTCGATGGAAGAAGTCACCTAACTCATCAATGCAGCTGTCACATCCTTTTTCAAGATTCCACATGTTGCCTAGAGGAAGAATGCTTTGTAGGAGAATTGACAATCATGGATTTTTAGTCCATAATCTTCTTTTCCTAAATATTATACATCGAGATATGTTAGATGCATACCTATCTAAAAACTTTTTTCTTTTAAGAAACTCACAGAAACTCTTCTTTTCAGTGTTTGACATTGTATAGCATGCAGGAGGAATTATGTTGGATCCATCATTTCTCTTCACCAAGTACAATTCCTTTCGAATTTTCATATCTTCCAAGTCGAGTCTAGCCTTGATAGTATCCTTTGTTTTACCTTCAAATTTAATAAGATACCAAGGATATTGTCAAAATATTTTTTTCAATATGCATGACATCAAGGTTATGCCTCAATCTCAACTTACACCAATATGACAACTTAAAAAGATTATTCTTTTTTATCCAATTCAACTCTTTCGCTGATCTTGATCTCTTTTTATTGTTAGGATGCTTTTCATAGTCTATGTTCTTCAAATGGGATAGTTATTGCATCACATCATCTCCATTTAGTAAGATAGGTGAGGGTCGATAGTCCACCTTACCATCAAACCTCTTGCTCTTTATCCATGCATGGTCATGAGGAAGAAAACACCGATGGATCAAATAACCAATCTTGCTTCTCAATTTATAAGAAGGGGTATACTTATTACAAACAGGACATGCCATATACCCTTTAGTGACCCATCCAGAAATATTACCATAGGCTGAAAAATCATTAATAGTCTATAATAGAACTGCATGCATTCGAAAACTTGGGTCATATGAAGCATTAAAAATATCAATACCCTTATCCCATAACTCATTCAACTCATCTACTAATGGCTTTAAATAGACATCAATGTCTCTACCCAGTGCTTTCGGATCCGGAATAAGTAGTGACAGCATAAAAAATGACTCATCCATGCACATCCAAGGAGGTAAATTATATGCTAAAAGAACAACAGGTCACATATTATAGGTATTAGACATATTGCCAAATGGATTGAATCCATCCGTTGCTAGGCCAAGCCTCACATTATGGGGTTCTCTAGCAACTTTGGATACTGTTCGTCAAAGCTCTTCTAAGCTTCACCATCAGATGAATGAATTATGGTGTTACTCTCACTTCTAGGTCTATCTTTGTGCCATCTCATTTCTATCGCTATTTTTTTGACATAAATAATCATTGCAGTCTAAACTTCAACGGAAATTACCGTAACACTTTATAAGGGATCTTCTTACTCTTACCATCATTAATCATCTATCTCGACGTTCCACACTTTGGACAACTGTCATAATTTTCATACTCTTTTTAAAAGAGAGCACAGTCATATTTACATGCATGTATTGGCACATAATCCAAGCCCAAGTTCTATAGAAAGTGATTTGCTGTATAGTAAGACTTTGACAAAGATTGACCATTAGACAAGACATCTCTTAGCAATGACAATAGCATATCAAAAGACTTATTACTCCATTTGTTGTATATTTTCAAATGGAGCAACTTTACAATAAATGATAATTTTAAAAATTTTGTACACTTCAGATACAACTCTTCAGTAGCTTCCATCAATAAATCATTAAAGGCATCGGTACAAGAATAGCTAGCACCTGTAGAAGCTCCCAAATTTTCCTCAAAAGGACAATCGTTAAAGAAACTACCAACGTCACGTAGCAAGTCTCTTATCCCATCATCATCATCCTCCTTATTTGAGTCACTGCCTAACTCGTTACTTTCTGTATCTACAAAAGAAAATTTATTTTGATTATTGGAGAATTGAAATTTTGCCCATTCGTCATGAAATATCCATCGAGTGTATGATTGATCCATGCCAAATCTCAATAGATGATCGAAGATATTCTCTTAAGGCTCTGTATAAATATTCAAGTAATGTGAACAAGGACACCGAATTTCATAATCTTTGTCCTTGTTTTTATTAGATGTGTGCCCTAGATGCTAGATTGCCGACACATTCCTGTACAAATGTAAGGATAAATTTATAATTTTGACTATAAATGAATAAAAGGGTTATTCTACTATCATATTGTGTACGTTATGTCTGTGATATATCCTTTGAGTTAGTAGGAATGTTAATTCATATTTTTAAGAGTTGAAAATTTAAGACATGAATTTACATAACTAACTCATAAACAGCTTCTGACCATAGGATCATCATGAGGATGGTGATCGATCTGAAAGATTGGTGTACGATCGCTTCTTTAGGATAGATGTATCTTGAGTCTACGATGTAGAGACATCAGAGTGAGAGTACAGATATTCATTGAGAATGAGAGTACTGAGCGTGACCACCTCGAGCAGTCATAAGGAAATCTACCTTCTCATCGATGACTAGCTCGATGCTGCAGCTGTGTGTCTAGTTCTTTGACCTGAGGTACATCGATAGTTCATCTTGAGTGTATTATAGTTTGACTACATCATAACTCAGTCTCCTAGTCATTCGAAATCCTGAGGTGTATGTTGGCTGTAGCATATTCATTGTAGGAACCAGATCGCACCAAGAAGAGATTTATCAACCTCAGTAGATGAGAGGAGTAGTCCTATGATGATCGAAAGATCGAGTCCTTAAGCCCATGGCCATGACAGAGTAAATAATGGAAAAGAGTTTTCCATTAAGGTTTCACATCGAATTTGGATCGATTGATTGATTCATATGACTGATGTTGGGTTTGACGAGTTCACCTTAACCCTATTTAGTCGGGACTCATGATAGAAGAACTCAATCACACAGGTAGCTGCACTGAGAGGTTCATCTTTATTTCTTATGGGTTGCAACCATATACTGCTAGGTGTCACTGGTGAATTTTGAGAGTAATTAGAATGATCTTGATGATCGATCATTCTAATTGTGAATCAAAAGAGTTCTGGTCCATCGAAATGAGTTTCGATGATGTCGATGATGAGATCATGATATGTCTCATTACCATACATAAATGAACCTAACTGGGTCACACAAATAAGAGTTAGGGTCTGAATGTCATCAATTAAGCTAGCCCAGTTCGATTGATTTAGATTAGATCCAATTAGGTTCAAGAAAATCGTGCTAGCACACGATTGAGCCTAACTTTCTTCTCGTGTAATCTTTTCTATCTCGATTGAGTCAAATGTGATTTGACTCACCCAGAGAACCTTGAAAAGGTTTCTCACCAATCTGACTGGAGCCAATCCAGCTCAGAAAGAATTTATCTTAATTCATGAGATGAATATAAGACAACACCTGCTAATTCCTGTCACCTGCTATTTTCGTTTTAGGACATTGGTCAACGTTGACCCATGGACCTTGGACTGAAGGCCACTTGGCAAGAGGTCATTGGAGATTTTTTGTAGAGTGTCCACCTGGTAAATTGGGCCTCAAAGTGGGTGCCATATTCAGATTGGGCATGCGCCCCAAGTGGATAAGGATAGAGTCCCATGAGATGAGGACTCTGATTCCTTGATCAACTTGGACTGTGGGGTGCAAATCTCACTGTGCTTATCCAGTGTTGGCACCATCAGTAGGAGAGATTGTGGGAATTCTTATCTGATATTAATTAGATAACATCACTCTATTAATCAAATTTTTTTAAAAATTAATTAAAATTTTTTTGATTGATCGAATGATGTGGCACTGCATGGCACAGCGGGGTCTATTTAAACCCTGTCTGTGCCTAGGGTTTAGAGACTCTATGTAATAACCAGCAAAAGCCTGAATCCTCTCCACTTCTCTATGCCCCCTCTGCTTTTCTTCCTTCCCTCTTCATGTCTAAGAGGTTGGGCATCCATCTGGTGCTTGTCCAAGGCGTGGTGGCTTCCTGATTAGAAGACTACAGAGATTTATCGAGAAGCTGCTGCTCCAGCTTCAGAAGATCTTTTGAAGATCTTCCAGATCAGATCCAGATCTAATTTTTAGAAAAAATATTTGTGAGGAGAAGACGACCTAGATCCTGCTCAAGTGGATACTGGTAGAGGCCAGATGACTGCGTGGCTATTTTAGAACCCCAGGCATTACTGCGATCATCTACAGGGTAATCTAGTTACCCTAGAGGTATTTCTCTATTCCTTATGTTTTTAGATTTAATTTTAGATTTAATATTAGATAATAAAAATTAGATCTAATAGATCTTAAATCTAAAATATTATAAGATAATTTTTTTTGAAATATTCCATCCTAGATCTCATTAGATCTGGAAGATCCTACAAGAAAAAAGATGATTTTTCCTTCAACTGGTATTAGAGCCAGGTTGATGGCTCTATTTAAGATCTAATTTAGATCTAATTTTTATTTTTATTTATCTGATATTAATAGATTTTAGATATCACATTAGATATGATAGGATCTAAAATCAAAAAAAATTAAAATTAAATCTAAGTAGATCTAACATGTGTGAAATGCATGACTAGACTAGGAGTAGTTTGATCTATGAATAGTCTTATAGTTTTATATTTTAATATAATTAAAATATAAATTAGATCTAATTTATTTTTTATTTTTTGATGTTATAAATATTATATTTAGATCAAAAAATAGAAAATAAAAAATTTAATTAATACATAAGATTGATCTGTTGCATGCCTAGACTAGTTGTAGAATTATTCTAGTAACTATCTAGAATAGATTTTATATTAAATAGTTCAATTTAAAATCTTATTTTTTAGATATTATATGTGATGTATCAGATCTGAAAGCATGATAATTAGATTAAATTTTAATACATGAGATGTATGCAAAGCATATATAAGTTAGATCTGAAATTATATATGTGACATGTAACTTAGATCTAACTAGTTTTTGTAGTTAAATTAATATTTCTGATTAAGGTGTTCCTCATGGCCATCGGTCATTAAAAATAAAGTAGAGTTTAAGACCCTCTCTTCCCATTCAATGGGTGTTCTTATGGCATGTAGGGGTGCTGCGCGTTCATCCTTAATCGAAAATCAAAATTTACTTTTCTACAAAAACTCTAGATCCTGAAATCCTAGGATTTATCTACATGTTTTGTTTATGAACTCAAGACTTAATTAATGAATTAATCTTATGAAATTAAATTAGATCTAAAATTGAGAATTTTAGATCTAAGCCATTTTCATAAAATTGGGTCCGGATTGGGTAGCTCAATTAGGTCTAGCGGTTGATCAAACCGAATCAAAAGTTGTTAGGTGAGATCATGAAAGTTAATAATTGACCAGCCTAATAGGATTAAGTCTAGGTCAAGGTCGAATCATATTTAGATGTGACTCGATCAAGTTAAGACCTAATTTGGCTTAGTGGTTAGAGCCTAGATTGTAGACTAACCCAATTGGTTCTGGTTTGATAATTTGGTGTCTAAGATAAGTTGGGCAGATGTGACCGACTAATTTTTAATTGGGAGCTACTCAACTTGAATGCATTTTTGTCAAATTAATGGCATATCCCTTTCACCGGTCTCACTTACTGGCCATATGTGTCGACCCAGTTCTGATTTGAGGTGGCTAACAATTCAAGCTAACCCAT
>NW_027332422.1:2533699-2567815 GCF_000442705.2 Elaeis guineensis | reverse complement strand
TTTATTCTGTTCTTGTTTATATGACCTAGCCTACAGTGCCATAAGTAGATATCAGACATAATATCTAATCTAGGGTGCTTGCCAGTAGAATAGACTCTTATCAGGCTTGATCTTTTTGGTCTGGCTCTGCACTGATGTCCCAGTCTGAACTTGCACCTTCTTCACTTTCTTCTTCTTGTTCTTCTTCCCTTTCTTAAAAGGGTCGAGAACCAGAAGATGAACCTCCCACTAAGTTCACCGACTCCTTGTAAAGTTGGTGATCCTTCTAAAAGTTCTGAAGCAACCTCAGTAACCCGTGGTAGTTCTCTTCAGGCTTTGTCATTCTATAATGAGTGAGGAATGGGAGATAAGACTTGGGCAGCGAGTTCAGTATTGCATCTTTTCCAAGCTGCTCATGCAAGGGAAAGCCGAGCTTGCTCAATCGTTCCATCAGCTCGATCATGTACAATACATGATCAATGACAGAGGCACCATCCCGCATTTTGGCGTTGAAGATGGCACAACTAGTCTTGTGCCTCTCCACATCATCGGGTGTGCCAAAGGCATCCTCCAACACTTGAAGCATGTCCTTTGGCTGAACCGTCTCGAATCTGCGACTGAACTCGTCGCTCATAACAGCTAGCATGATACAGCGCACCATGGTCTGATCACTGAGCCACTTCTGGTAAGTGTCTCTGACTGTTCCACGTGCATTGGCAGTTGGCTCCTTAGGTGCAGGATCCATTATCACATATAGGATCCATTCATGCTCCTGGACTATCTTCAACTTTCAGTACCAGCTACCGAAGTTGGATCCCACCAACTTATCATTGTCTAACAATGATCAGAGTGATAGGGAAGTGGCCATATTTACACAAAGGAGAACCATAACCTAATTAGTAATTGATTCATTAAACCTAAAGATTTGGACTTTAATCAAAAGGTTTCTCCTACTATTTTATTCGAATTGGTAGCCTCTACCTCCAATTTGAGGAATTACCCTAATTCCTTAGTGGGTACTAGAATCCACTTAGACTGCACACAAGCCCAACTTTGGTTGGCCAACCCATGTACATCTAAGGATAGGTTCATAACCAATTATTTCTCTAAATAATTTTTAGTAATTTTAATTTTGCCCCAGAAACCTAATCAGTAGGCTTTGGCCTCCACTGTAAGGATCCAGTTAGGTCCAACCATTAACATGATCATACTTGGTGTATCTAACCAACGAATGATTAAGCCCAACTTTGGTTGGCTCACCTAACCACCATTAGAGAGACACTTCCAAGTCATCATATGATGAGTGATAATTCCATTAGTCAACAAGCACCAGGCCTTTGGGTCTGCAATGATTATTGAGTTAATGGACTCATTATCAAACACCTTAATGGGAGGCTATGACTCAGTTATCTTCATAACTTTGTCATTTTAAGGACCTAATAATTTTAGAGGATTTAAATAATATAGAGGATAAGGTCAGATGAACCAGCTTATCATGATCCTCCCACTGGCTTCACCAAGTCAGCTTAAGGGAGACCATTAAAAGGGCTAGTTTAGGAGCACCTAAATCAGTCACACTGATTTATCTAGCTGACATGGGTCAGCTCAAATAGTCAAGTGATCCGATCAAAACATAATTTCACCAAGAGGCCAGGTAAGTTCGATCAGTGGGAGGGTCTGCCAAAGCTTGCCTTAGACACCATCAGAAATGGCCAAGTAAGCGGGCTCCCAATTAAAAACCACCGGTCTGGTTTACCTTAGACACCAACTGGTTTAATTAGTTTTGATTAGATCAACCTAACAGTTCATGCTAGACCGCTTAGCCAAGAATCAAGTCCATTTGGTTCTCGTTAAAGACATGGACTTGACCAACTACAACTATTGTAATTGATCTAGAGAATCCTTGACCTAATCTAAGACAACAATTGATTAGATTTAGTCAATTCTCTAATTAAGTCCATCTTTAATCTAACCATAGGTCTAACCCAATTAATGGACCTAATTCCCACTAACCCATTAACCCAATGTGTTATGATTTGTGTCTTAGGTTCTTCAATTCATAATCCTAGAACCTAATCAAACAACTTCTTAATTCTTAATTAAGTTTTGGGCTGAGGGTTGGGTTTGGCTTTTCAAAAAATAATTTTTATATTTATAAAATAATTTTATAATATAATTCTAACAACCATATTGCATGTTTGATTCATAATCAAGATACAAGTGAAATAAACATGAAACTACTTTAGATCTAATCTAAACAGGTTCATGTAATTGAAACAATTTCAACTTTAAATAATTTCTTTGCACAAAAATTATTAACAAAGAGATTTTATTTTATATTTAAATATCTTTTAAATCTATTAAATCATAAATTTAATCTAGATCATATCTAACAAATTTATGATTAAAGATAGATCTACACAAACTAGGACAACCTTTGCACTGTAAGGGGTAAACCTTACAGCAGGACAATCTTGCAGTTTGTGATTGATCTAAAATTTTAATTTTAGATTTAATAATCAGATTATAAATTAAATTTATTTAAAAATAATCTAAGCATGTATAAATAATCATGCAATAAAGAACCTGGCTCTGATACCAATTGTAGGAACCAGATCTAGGGTTTCAGGGTTAGATCTTGAAACTTTTTCAAGATCATATAGCGGAAGACTAAAATAAATCAAAATTTATTTTCTAAAATCAAAGAATCCCTAGATCTAAGATCCTATTACATGATTATTACATAACATTAAATCAAAAATTAAAATATATAAATATAGCATGAACCACATGTTGATCATATCAACATTTTCTATACCACATCTAATGTATGTATTAAACAATAGATCAGATCTATTACCTTGCAAGTTAGATGCTCTAACCTCACTGATCCGGACTTAAGGATGATGTTGCAAGCCGCACATGCATCCAGCCTCTAGGAGTCATCCACACGAGCCCACGAATCTCGATCAGAAGTCCTGCTTCAGGAAATCAGCACAGTATGCTAGTACTGCGCTGATCCTTCTTTGATGATTGATCAGGTGCCTCCTTCTTCTTGATTTAGACTCTTCCAAAGATGGAAGATAAAAGGAGGAGTTTCAGATCTGAGACGCTCTCAGGAAACTCAAGATGGAGGGAGGAAAGATATGAAAACAAAAAACCCTAGAAGAAGACCCTCTTCTTCTTCACATTTTTCTCTCTAGACACCCTAACTTGCATCTTTTATATCTCTACGACCCAAAGGTATTTCTCTCTAATTTTTGGATGACACAAAGGTCTCTCAAATATCTATCTTCTCCTAAACTTTCATGAAGAAACTCATTTTATACAGAGAGATATGATAGAGTCCTTGTCTAGGTCAAATACCTAGTCAAGGCTTATCCAAACATGGCAAGTTAAGGGGCGCCCAACTCTTGAGCACCTCCTCCATATTTTTATGCATGGATCATCAGTAAAGGGTGCATAATTTGTACTCTAAAAGCCACAAAATTTCAAAAAAAAATTTGGATAAATTCGGTGCAAAATTGAAAGAGTTTTGGATTTCTAAAACTCTATCTCATAGAATTCGAAATTCAAACTTATACCTTTTTGATTTGATCCAAACCACCTTCCATGTAAGAAAGAAGAGAGGAGACCTTTTGTGAACGTGGGAGAGACCTGGGAGAGGGCTTTTGTCACATAAAAAAGTGAAGATTGGCATTGAATAAGAGAGAGGGCGTGGGGAAGGCTTATGTGGCGCAAGGTGGAATCCTAGTCTTACTAGGATTCTATCTTATGTCTTGTTTTAATTTGGTTTCCCAAACTAAATCAAACCAAAATTAGATCAACCTAATTAAAATAGGTCTTAACCCAATTAAAAACTTAATTTAATCAGATTAAATTAGATTTAAATCTGATTTAATTTTCTAATCAAATTAGAAATTAGATTGACCCAAGTCCTAGTTGAACTAGGACTAATTTTTCCTTGCACTTGGCTTATCCAATAAACTAATTGGACTTGATCCAATCAAGCTCAAACTAAATCTAATTAAATCATATTTAATTAGACTTAATCTCAGTCCATTGGCTTAATCAAATTAAGCCAATGAGCAATCAAATTGCTAATCGATCCTCCTGCAATACTTGCACTGGGTTAAATGTCAATCGTATTGATCATTTAACCCTAGAACGATTCTTAATCATTGATCAACCATCTGATCGGATTATGAACTCTAATGTGTGTGACCTTATAGGTCCGAACCTAAGTCGGTAGCACAGAAATAAATTTTTGTACCAATCGAAGTGACCATCTAGCAATGATACCCGACGACCGGATAGGTCGAATGTGTAGAACAACATCCTTAGAACCCATGCGGATATAGTTTTCATATAATTCATCCCCTTGACCAAAATGATCATAGGATACCCCAGAGTTCAACTGTCAACTCTGATCAGGTTGTCCACATTGTATTTCAAAATATCAAATCCATCTGATGGATTACCCTGGCCAAGGTTTTGCTAAATTGAAATACAGTGACTCATTCTTCTCCAACTCTTGGAGTTGTCAATCCCATCTCGATCACACTCTGACTTCGCAAGTACTTGACTGTGCCAGAAGCCTTCCATCTCTGAATTAGAAATTCAGTTAGTCCAGTACCAAAGCATAGTGAGTTGCTTGCAAGTCACTGAGGCGATCTCAGGTCTAAGGGACACTTATACCTATATCCCATCAGAGACATTCTCGACAGCAGAATACTCTGAGTTGGTCACGTTCAATGATGATGTACCTTACATCTCACCTGTATGCCATACCAGTGTCTCCACACTCCTTGGTTAAGAGGACAACCAACCCATATGGCCTACAGCGACCTATGCTCGATAGAAGCTGTCATCCTTATTAACAGCCTATCATTTGATCGTGAACAGTTTTAAGGACTAATCGATAAATCCTCTCTTTATCGAACTTAAATAGTCCTAAGGACTTCATCATAACAACGGAGTTCATTAGAAGATGAAAGCTTATGATGAAGATGCCAAATATATTTTATTTATTAACAAATCAATTACAATACTTGATTGCTCAACCATCAACAGCTTGACGATTGGCTTTTTGGGACATATTTCCCAACACATTACACAGAGGAGTGGACACTAGACTCCGCATGCTCACATCACTACACACCACACAGGTCTTGATTTGCGACATACACCAAGACAGATGAGGGATCAGTGACTCTAGACGACAATCATCCTTGCAAGGTGGCTGGGATAGGGATAGTCAGGGTGAGGATGTTTGATGGGATTGTGAGGACATTGACAAATGTAAAGCACATCCCGGAGCTGGAAAAGAATTTGGTGTCACTAGGCTACTTGGAGCGCAGTGGATACAGCTTCAGCAGTAGGGCTAGAAGTGGAGTATTAAACATCTCCAATGGAGCTATGGTGGTGATGAGAGGCAGGAGGTTGGACAATAACCTCTATCGCATGGAGGGATTTGTGGTGACTGGAGAGTCTGATGCAGCAGCTACAGCACAGGACCAGCAGGGGGCTTACAGGATGTGGCACTACCGCCTAGGCCAATGGGTGACAAGGGCTGAGGGAGTTGAGCAGGAGAAGACTCATCTCTGATCTGGAGGATGGTGCTACAGGAAGATCTGTGAGCCTTGCTAGATGGGAAAGCAGAGGAGAGTTCCGTTCAAAATCAGTACAACCTGCAGTGCAGCCCCTCTGGAGTTAGTACACACGGATGTGTGGAGACCAGCACCAATTTCAGCTAGGAATGGGGCCAAATACTTCATGACCCTGATTGATGATTTCTCAAGAAAACTCTAGATTTACTTCATGAGAGAGAAATCAGAGGTGTTCACCAAGTTCAAGATCTGGAGAGCTGAGGTGGAGAAGGAGCAGGGGAGGAGCGTGAAGTGTCTGAGGTCAGATAACGGTGGGGAGTACACCAGCAGAGAGTTCCAGGACTACTGTGAGGAGTGTGGGATCAGAAGACACTTCTCAGTTAAGGAGACTCCACAGCAAAATGGGGTGGCCGAGAGGATGAACAGAACACTTCTGGAAAAGGCACGATGCATGAGGCTGCAGGCAGGGCTTCCAAAGCTGTTCTGGGTTGACACAGTTGATGCAGTGGGTTACTTGGTCAATCGGTCACCTCACACCAGGTTGGATGGCAGGCTTTCAGAGGAGGTGTGGTCTGGGAGGACAGTTGGGCTGGGCCATCTACGGGTATTTGGGTGCACGGCCTATGTGCACATTGGAGCTGGTGAGCGGAGCAAGCTAGACGCCAAATCACGCAAGACAGTGTTTCTAGGCTATCCGCGAGGAGTTAAGGGATACAGGCTTGGGATCCCTTAGAAAAGAAGGTCATCATTAGTCGGATGTGATTTTTGATGAGTCAGTTCTACGGAGGCGAGCAGGCATGGAGGAGCAGGAGGAGGTCCAGCAGGGCACTGTGGACAGCTTACCTCTTTGATTTTGCCTCTTGCAGGTACTACTGAAGGATATGACATTCAGGTGGAGCACCTACCTAAGGTATCTCCACAGGTGGAGAGGACTCGGATGGATGATCGAGGTGAAGAGGTCCAGCAGGAGCGAGCTGGACGAGGACTGATATCGGTGTTGCCCTACACAAGCCCAAGAGGACTATCAGGCAACCGGACCGATATGGCTTCGAGGAGATACTGTTATATGCCCTGGTGACAGTGAATGGAGACCCATATATGTATCAGGAGGCTATTGAGAGCCAGGACAGAGAGCGGTGGGACCAGGCGATGTCCGAGGAGATGCAGTCTCTCCACCAGAACCAGACGTGGCGATTGGTGCAGTTGCCACAGGGAAAGAGGCCCATTGGCTGCAAATGGGTCTACAGTCGCAAGGAAGGGCCTTCAGAGTAGGGAGGTATCAGATTCAAGGTGAGGTTAGTGGCCAAGGGATACTCCAAGAAGGAAGGCATTGACTTCAGTGAGGTCTTTTCTCCCGTCGTCAGACATACTTCCATCAGAGTATTGCTGAGCATTGTAGCAGCTCAGGATTTAGAGCCGGAGCAGATGGATGTCAAGACGACATTCCTCCATGGGCATTTGGAGGAGAGGATTTACATGGAGCAGCCACCCGATTTCAGAGATCCAGGATCAGAGGGAAAGGTTTGTTTGTTGCAGAAGTCACTGTATGGACTGAAGCAGTCATCAAGGCAATGATACAAGCGGTTCGACTCCTATGTGCACAGTATTGGACTTTCCAGGTGCAAGTTTGATCCCTGTGTTTATGTTCAGTCTCTTGAGGATGGTTCTAGAATGTTCCTACTCTTGTATGTGGATGACATGCTTATAGCATGCAAGAGTAGGAAGGTTGTGCAGGATCTGAAGGCATCCTTATCTCGGGAGTTTGAGATGAAGGATTTGGGCCCTGCAAGGAAGATCCTAGGCATGGAGATTTTCAGAGACCGAGCCCAGAGGGTGCTGCATCTATCTCGGGGGGCTACATACAGAAGGTCTTAGAGAGGTTCGGGATGAAGGTAGCAAAGTCGGCGGAGCTGCCACTTGCCGGTCACTTCAGACTCTCGAAGACCATGGTGCCACAGACTGAGGTGGAGGCTCAGGAGATGGTTCCTTATGCTTCAGGAGTTGGGAGCTTGATGTATGCGATAGTCTGTTGTAGGCCAGATATCACTCATGCAGTGAGTCAGGTTAGCAGGTTCATGGCACAGCCTGGCAGGGAGCACTGGAGAGCTCTGAAGTAGATATTCAGATACCTGGCGGGTTCAGTTGGAGTTGGCATCTGCTACGAATAGCGAAGAGGTGCAGTGGGATACTCTGACATGTCCAGGGAGGCTCAGGGACTGATTGGCAGTTATGTAGATGCAGACTTCGATGGAGATATAGATATCCAGAGGTCTACAACAGGCTTCATCTTTAGCCTGTATGGAGGTCTTATTTCTTGAAGATCGAGTCTGCAGCCTATCACGGCCCTATCCACTACAGAGGTAGAGTACATCGGGCTGATAAAAGTAGCTAAGGAGGCAATTTGGCTGAAGGATTTGTTGATGGAGATGGGCCTTACTCAGGAGGCCATTAGAGTGCACTGTGACAGCCAGAGTGACTTCTATTAGCACAGAACTCAATCTATCATGCAAGGACAAAGCACATCGACATTCGGTATCATCAGATTAGGGAGCTTGTGGAGGATGGCGAGGTGGAGCTGGTAAAGGTAACACCAAGGAGAATCCAGTTAATGCACTTACGAAGGTACTTCCACGGGACAGCTTTCAGAGATGTGTTGAGCTGATTGGCTGATGGACAGAGTGGAGCTGGTTGAGGCCTTGGACATCAAGGTGGAGATTGTTGTGATCCAGATGGTGTGCCCAAGGCCCAGGGGACCAAGGCTAAGGCCAAGGTCATCATTCATGAGGACTTCATGGAGGCTCTAGAGCTAGTTAGGCCCTAGGTTGAAAGGCGTGGGCCTTTCGGGTTCTTGAGGTCTAGGTTATGTGGGCCTCAAGGGACCAACTCTTTATGGGCCAGATCTGGGCCAGGATAGGTGAGATTAGGTCGAGTCATAGGTGTACATGGGCTTGGGTTAACCTAATCTCCATAGAGTTGGTCAAGGAGTTTTGGGTTTGGGTCACTTGACCCTATGTTTATATATACATGCACTGTATAGGTTTGATTAAGTCAAGGAATACGAAAACTCTTTCTCCCAAGTCTCTCTCTCTCTTTTCCCTTCTCTCCAGCTATTCTTCATGCCCCAGGAGCAAGAAACCCTAGGGTTTCTTGCCGCCAGGTCCATAGAAGGCAGGAAAAGCAGGGGAGGCGCTAGGGTTTTGAGCCCCTCCGCCTTTGTGCCGCCAACCATATTGCCTCTCCCTCTCTTGTAGCTGCCCAAACATCAGGTCTAGGATTGGAATCTCTTTCTATGAGGTTGGTATAAGTTTCTCTCAGATCTGGAGTTGATCTGAGGTCGTTTGAGGTGCGGGTGAGATCTCCATCAACAGATCTACAGGAAAGGATGCAGCAGGACAGATCTACAAGTCTGATTCTATCTACCTTCTTCTTTATCTAGAATACCCCGATTCAAGATCTACAGATTGGAAGACCTCGATCCAGGCCTGATCTAGTTGGGTACCAGATCTTGGATTTTTTAGAGGTGATCTTAGAGGCGTTCTTCATCTGGAACGAAAGGCTGATGAGAAGACAGCAACCAAGCTGATTTTGTCAAGGGCCTTCGATCGAGTCCAGAAGTCTCCAAATTTGTTCGTTGCTGGTTCTACCACACCCAAGGTTCATGGGAGGAGCGGGATCGTGCTCCAACAAAACAGTGAATGGAGTAATGGATATCTAGCCATAACTGAAAAAAAATATAAGACTTCTATATTTATGAATTGATTAATCTAAAGATTTGAACTTTAGTCTAAAGGTTTTCTCATTATTTTAGTCGAATTAGTAGCCTCTACCTCCAATCTGAGGATTTATCTTAATTTCTTAATGAGTACTAGAATCCACACAGACTGCACATGAGCCTGACTTTGGCCGGCTCATCCATGTACATTTATGGATAGATTCTTAACTAATTATTTTAATAAATAATTTTTAGTAATTAATTTAGCCTCAGATAACTTTTTATTTGACTTTGATCTTCTCTGCAAGCCCTGGTTAGGTCCAACCATTAACATGATCATACTTATGAATCCAACTACTAAATAATCAAGTCCGACTTTAGTCGGCTAACCTAACCACTTAATAAGAGACTCGACTAAGTCATCATATTATGAACGATAATTCCAATAGTAGATGAACACCAGGCCTTTGGGCCTCCAATGATCATCATACTAATGGATCCATTATCATCCAACTTCATAGGAGCTATGATCTAGTTATCCCTATAACTAGCTCATTTTTATGGACCTAATAATTTAGAAGATTTAATCAATTTAGAGAAGAGATGAGAAGAGATCAATCAGTAAACCACAATCCTCTCACTGACTTCATCAAGTCATTGAATTGGATTAGGATCATTCTGATGAAATGGCACCTAGATCAATCACACTAATCAACCTTAATGGCATGGGTCAACTCGAATCACTTAACGATCTAATCAAGACATAATCCATCAAATTGATCAGGTAAATGAGATCGGTGGGAGGGTCTACTAAGCTTGCCTTAGATACCATCAAAATGGTCAGATAAGCCACTCCTAATTAAAAATCATCAATCAAAATGCCAAACTTATCTTAGATACTAATTGATTAATTAGTTTCGATTTGACCAACCTAATTGATTCAGATTCAACCACTGAGCCACAGTCAAGGTCCATTTGGTCTAATCAAAGATATGGACTTAACCATCTACAACTATTGTGTTGGTTTTAGAAAAATTCTGATTTAATCTAATTCAATATTTGGTTAGATTTAATCAATTTTCTATTTAGTCCATTAACTCTTTTATTCTAACCTTAGGTCTAACCGAATTAAAAGGACCTAATTTGAGCTAACCCATGCCCCATGTTTTATGCAATGTAATTAGATCTTAAATCATAATTCTAGATCTAATCGATTCTACACTTAATTCTTAATTAAGTTCAGCATCAACATGGGTTTAGGTTTAGGTTTGAAATAATTTTAATTTTTTATTTTATAAATAATTTTCAACAAGTTTTATACAAAGATTTTTTATTCTGAAACTAGATCGACTCTGTTGGTGCAAAAATCCACCGGCGTCGGAGAAGCTGGAGTTGGGATGACCACGGTCACCGTCGGGACCTGCAAAGAAAGTCTAAACTGGAGTTGGGGGTGCTCCGGCAAGACCCTCCAATGCTCAAGTCAGTTCTCTGCCTCAACAAAAATGGAGTGCTCGAATGAAAATTTTAGCAGAGTTTTGAGATAGAAGTTAGAGCTTAGAGAATAACGTATCTGGGGTCCCTTTTTATAGGTAGAGGGTGTAACAGATTGATAGCGATGTTTGTAACCGCCTGGTAGTAGGCCGTTCAGAGATGTGCAGAGTTTGTTACAGAGAGTAGTGGTGTCAGAGGTCGCCCAGGGCCACGTGGAGCTCGCTGCGGAGAGTGAAGTGGTGTCCGTTGTCGTGACTTGCCAGAGAGTGGTGGAGCTGTGTGGAATCCATTGCAGAGAGTGGAGCAGGGTGGTGGCTCTTATCATGGCTTATCAGAGAGTTCGGATCGTCGGTTGAAGCTCGACTGGGATGCCTGATGGAGCAGAAGGGCTCTTCACATCATCATTTTGGGAGAGGCTCGGATGTCTGAGGTCGCTGACGTTTCAGGTGGGGGTCACCTGCCACAGGAGCTCAAATGGAGATTTTCTGTTGGTGGAGTCCAGGAAAGTTTAATCGCTAGGGGAGTCTGTCTGGGATTCATCTAATATGGAGGCTCATCCGAAGATCGTCTGCTGGGGAAGCCTGATTTTATGGGGAGCCCGGTAGGAGGTCGGTCGGCGATGGACTTCGGATAGTGCTGGGAGGCTCGACAGACATCGGGGCGATCGGCCATCGCAGGGACCTAGCTGCTGGAGCTAGTCCGTCGTAGAAGCTCATCTGAAATCTATCCGTTGGAGGAGTTCGGACGGGATCTGATTCTCGCGAGTGGTCGAAAGGGGGCCATTTGTTGTAGTAGCTTGGGCGAGGACCAGTCATCGTGGAAAATCGAAGTAGTGTCCCATTGTAGAAGTTTGTCCGGAATCCCCTCGCCACGGAGTAGCTTGGCTGAGGTCTACCTGTAATGGAAGTTCAAAAAATTTTGTTCATAGTAGAGGCTCGAATGAATTTGCTTACAGTAGACGTTTGGGGTAGACAGCCCACTGTAGGAGTTCGGAGTAGACCGTTCGTAGTAGAAATTCAGAGTAGGTCGCTTGTAATAGAATCTCGGAGTAGACCATTTGTGGTGGAGTTCGGAGTAGACCGTTTGTAGTAGAGGCTCGGATGAAGTCTACCTGCAATAGGAATTTAGGGCAGAATTCTGGCTCCCGTAGGAGCTCGGATGAAATCAGAAAGGCGGTCGACCATCGTAGAAATATGGGTGGAGTCGGGTTGCTGTAGAAATCTGTCCTTGGGGAAGTTCGGCCGTGGACAAAGTCTAGGAAATTTGAATTAGAATCTATCATGGCTGGAAGAGATCTGGAAGAGGTCCGGAGAATGGTCGATCATTGTAGAAGGTCGGTAGATAGTGAAGCCTGGAGAGCATTTGAAGCAGTCCGATGGACGACTGAAGAAGTTCGTCGTTGGAGAAGTCTGGAAGAGATGCTGCACTAAGTCGGAGGGATCTCAGGAGAGTTGGCCTCTTATGAACTTCGGCTGGGGGTATTTTATACCCAACACCAGTCCTCCTACTTTCGAGTTCGAGTTTTGAATGAAGTACAGAGAAATTTTCACAGTCGAAGTTGCTCCCTCAATTTCCATGATTTTTGCCAAAGGTTCAGCTTCGACCCACTTGGTGAAATAGTCTATTGCCATTAGGAGGAACTTCCGCTGCCCCGATGCCATGGGAAAAGGTCTGAGGATATCCATCCCCCATTGCGCGAACGGCCATGGGGCACTCAATGGTGTAAGTTCGGAGGCAGGTTGCCTTTGTACATTGGCATATCTCTGACACTGGTCACATCTTCAGACATATTGACGGAGTCGCGGTACATGGTAGGCCAATAATAACCTTATCGGAGCAGCTTATGGGATAAAGACTTGGCCCCCAGTGATTTCCACAGACTCCCTCATGCACCTCCCTCAAGGCAAAGTCGGCTTCAGAAGGTCGGAGACATTTCAAGAGGGGCAAGGAGTATGACCTCTTGTATAGCCTACCTTCGTGGAGGATATATCGGGAGGCCTGGTTCTTAAGCTTCGAGCCTCTTTTGCATCAGGAGGAAGAACCCCATCCTTGAGGTACACAACTAGCGGGTCGATCCAGTTGGGTTCATAGCTGATCTCCATCATAAACTGCGATTCTTCCATGCTTGGGCCTTCAGAACCTCGAAGAAGACTTCCTTAGGTAGTTCGGCCAGAGCCAGCGTAGCCAACTTGGAGAGAAGGTTGGCCCTGGCATTCTCCGATCTCGGGATCTACTTGATGTCGAAGCTGCCGAAGGTAGGGATGATCTCCCTTACCCTCTCGAGATATCTAGCCATACTGTCCTCTCGAGCCTCGTAATTTCCACTGACCTGTCCTACCACTAATTGAGAATCACTATAGGCTTGAAGCCGATCTACTTCTAATTCTTTGGCAACCTTTAGTCCCACAATCAGAGCTTCATATTCTGCTCCGTTATTTGTTGGGAGAACTCGAAGCGCAGTGCATACTCCACGACAATCCCGTCTGGATTGACCAAAATCAGGCCCGCCCCTGCGCCTGACATGTTGGAGGAACCATCCACGTAGAGGGCCCAAGAACCATCAGGGAGATCGGCTCTTTCCTCGGGAAGTTCAGTCGGAGTCCGAGATTATCGGCTTCATCTTGTCCGAGTTGGCCTCCTTTGGGATAGTGCATTCCACCATGAAGTCCTCTAATATCTGGGCTTTGATCGCTGGCCGAGGTCGATAGTTGATGTCGAACTCCATGAGCTCGACTGCCCATTTCGCGATTCTTTTGGAGGCATCCCTCGATGCAGGACTGCCTTGATTGACTGGTCGGTGAGCAGCATTATGGTGTGTCCTTGAAAGTAAGGTCGGAGCCTTCGGGCTGCAATCAACAAGGCATAAGTTAGTTTCTCTAACTTAGTATACCTGGTTTCGGCGTCTCTCAATACTCGGCTTATGTAGTAGATCGGCCGTTGAACTTTTGCTTCTTCCTTAATCAGAACTGCAGCAAGGGCCACAGGGGAAACCGCCAGGTATAGGAACAATTCCTCTCCAGGCTCAGGCTTTGCCAATAATGGTGATGAGCCGAGGTAGGTCTTCAGCTCCTCGAATGCCTGCTGACATCCAACGGTCTAACAAAGTTTTTGGGCTGCTTGAGGGTCTAAAAGAAAGGTAAGCATCGCTCGGTCGATCTCGAGATGAAGCGATTTAGAGCCGCTACTCTCCCGATGAGGCACTGAACCTCCTTTATCGACCTCGGGGCGTCATCTCCTGGATGGCACGAATCTTTTTCGGGTTTGCCTCGATCCCGCACCCCGATACCATGAAGCCCAGAATTTTTTTGAGGTTACTCCAAAAGCGCATTTGGCTGGGTTCAGCTTCATCTTGTATTTTCGAAGGGCGCTGAAGGTCTCCTCAAGGTCGCGACGTGGTTCACCGAGGATTTGCTCTTTACGAGCATGTCATCCACGTAGACCTCCATATTGCAGTCGATCTGCTTTTGAAGATCTTATTCACTAGCCGCTGATATGTCGCCCCTGCATTTTTTAGGCCAAAAGGCATGATCCTGTAACAATAAAAGCCATGGTTAATTATAAAAGCAGTTTTCTCTTCATCCTCTGGCGCCATCCTAATCTGATTGTAGCCGGAGAATGCATCCATGAAGGTGAGAAGTTCGTGACTCGAGGTTGCGTCTACTAGTTGGTCCATTCTGGACAGAGGATAACTGTCCTTCGGACATGCTTTATTCAGTTTTTTGAAGTCTATACACATTCTCCATTTGCCGTTCACCTTCTTAACAAGACCACATTGAAAACCCAGGTCGGATAGTTTACCTCTCTGATAAACCCTGCCTTTGGAGTTTATCAACCTCCTTGGCTATTGCCACCTGTCTCTCCGGTGCATGACTTCAAACTTTTTTCTTTGTCGGTCGGTGCTTGGGATCGACGGCCAGACGGTGCTGCATAACTTCAGCGTTCACTGAATTTGAGAAATAAAATTAATAAGCTATGTCCATACCTCTTTCCCCAAATTGGAGCCGATCTTCACCATGTGTTCCTCGTTCCCATCATTCAAAGGAATTGAGACAAGATCTTCCATTGGCCCGCCCGCTTTTCTGTCAGGTCATCGTGGGTGTCTAATCCATCAACCGGACAGGGGTCAGGCTGACCACTTCTTTGCAGGGCTATATTGTAGCAGTGCCTTGCCAGGGCTTGATCTCCCCTGACTTCTCCAACCCCTTGGTTAGTAGGGAATTTCAATTTCAGGTGGTAGGTTGACACCACGGCCCAAGGGCGTTGAGGCCAAGTCGGCCGAGGATTGCGTTGTAGGCTGATGGTGCCTTCACCACCAGGAAATCTACCAGAGCCCTGGATTGTTTGGATATCGATCTGCAACTACAGTCAAAGTTATTACTCCCTCCATCGGGATAGCATCGCCGGTAAACCCTACTAAAGGGGAGCTAATCGGCCCCAAACGACCATCAGGGATGGACATTTTTGAGAAGGCATCGTAAAATAAAATATCAACTGAGCTTCCACTATCAACAAGAATGCGACGTACATCATAATCAGCAATATTTAAAGAAACTATAACCGCATCGTCGTGGGGGAACTGGACCTCTCGAGCGTCTTCTTCATTAAAGGTTATGGGTCCTTCAGTCCTTTGCGCTTGGGCGGTCCGGTCGATCTGTTGGCCGCTCCCTTCCAAGGCTCTCCAGAGATGGTGTAGACGATTTCGATCGGAGGTCGATTTCCAGGTTGTTCTTCCCTCCCCGACGACATTGGTCGCGGTAGGGTCCTCGGCCGATTCTCCCTACCTTTAGGGCAGCGTCAGATGGATCTGTCGACCACTGTTGCCAGAGAAGGAGGAGGTGCCTGGAAAATTAGGGGTGAGGCCAGAGCTTGGGATCTGGCCGCGGAGGTCGTGGATCACCTGGTGGATGCTCTGTGGGGAGGCATTGGGTGAAGATTTAGTAGAGGAAGGAGAAGAGGAAGTCAGAGAAGATGACCGGAATCAGTCCGTTGAGCACTCCTTTAAGAATAAAGGTACCGCGAAACACAGCCCTCCTTCTAGCGCCAGACTCAATTAATTTTGAGTTGGCTATACAAGGGGACTGGATCAACTCAGTTCAAAACTGGATCCACTCAATAATTATACAGGCATGTTTCAGATCTGAAAAATCTCGTATAACACTAAAATAAAATCAATCATAAATACCTTTTAGATCATATTTAAATATTTTATGATTTGAAATTTTATTTTTTTATGATTAAAATAATTTTAATTATATAAATTAGATATTTTATTTTTCATATAATTTTGTATCACATACAACAAACATAGGATTTCAAAATCTAGGATTTTGTAGAAAAATAAGTTCTTCCTTTCGCATTCTTGTTCATGGGATCTAATCACATGGCACCCCTACACATTATAAGAACATCCCATCAAATGAGATGAGAGGGTTTTTAAACCCTTCTTACTCTTATGATCGGACGGTTTGGTGATCAACCCAATCCAAGTACTTGCTAATCAGATCATCTAATCTAATCACATATCATATATGCATAAATTTAGATCTAATTTAAATTATATTAGATTTGATCATAACTTTAGATCATATCTAAATTAGATCATAAATATTATATGCAATACAAAAAAATAGATTTTATCAAGGATCAGCACAAACTAGGACAGCCTGTTCACTATAAGGGATAAATCCTATAGCAGGACAACTGTATGTCAGTTTGTGTGATCAATCATTAATCAAATTCAGATCTAAGATATCACATATCAGATCTAAATAAAAATAAACTTTAGATTTAATAAGCATACATAACATGTCATAATGAATCTAGTGCTCTGATACCACTGTTGGAAAACGTAGGCGATTTTATGCATGTATTTTAAATTTTTTTTGAATAAATTACAACAGAAGATAATTAGATTAATCATATTAATCTAACATACATATGATCTAATCATCAAATTAACCTACTCTAGGATCTATGACATGATATGTTACATATAAAATCTGAAATAATTTCATGATAAAATCTGCATGCATGGATGTAAGCGATAAATCAAATCTACACCTATCTAATTTTAGAACGTGATACCTAAGCATGGATCGATGATCACTGCTACTGAGAGATATGGTAGAGAGGATCCTCGCTAGTTGCTGGCAGCCGCACATGCATCCGGCCTTAACAGGAAGTCTACTCGAAGCCCCGATCTAATCGATCTTCTCGGGAATGCTAGTTCGTGTGAAAACCTTCTTCTTGGCTGATCTGGATTGCTTCTTCAAATTTTTAAAACTTTTTCAAAAGTTAAAGATAGACTTATGAAGGATATGAAAAAGTAAAAGAAAGATGGAGAAGAAAATAATTTTTTTCTTTTCTTTTTCTCTCTCTTAAATCCAAAGGATCAAAATCCTAAAAACTAGGATTTTGTGCACACCTAAGGGAGAGGACTCTCCTCTCTTTTTTTCATGCCAAGAACTCATGCTAAGACCCCAAATGTGAAGAGCACTCTCTCTTCTTTCTTACACACATAAAACCAAAATAAAGCCCCTTTTATTTAGGCATGTAATGAGTTAGGTGAAGAGTCCTAGTTTTTTTGGACTCTTACTTGCCTTTTATCGCCTCCTCTCAATTCCCATGCCCAAAAGAAATATATGATGCCCCTTCTTTTATTTTTCCATGGTGAAATCAGATCCTATCTGATTTCCCATAGTGAAGAGCTCTAGTTCTGTTGCACAAAATAATGGAATAAAAGGAAGTGGTGTGGAGAGGTTGTAGATAATGTCAAACATTATCTAAAAGGTATCCTATTTCAAATCAGATTTGAACATACCAAATAAAATTAGATCCTATCCAAATTTGGATGTGAGATATAGAAGTGAAAGGACTCTTTGGCATGAAAAAATCTCATGCAAAAAGCTTTATGGCATGGACAAAGGTGGGTGTCAAACTTAGGTGCGCAAGGGAGAAGAGTCCATTCCAATATGGACTCTTAATTTTCTTATTTGAATCTTTACCAAATCTCATCTGGTTTAGCCCAAACAAAATAGATGAAACCCAATCTAATTAAATTTATAATTTATTAATCAAATTAAGAATTGATTGAATTAAAGTTCTGATCAAATCAGCGACAACTCTCCCTTAGCAATTAGGTCATCTCATAACCAAATCAGGTCAAACCTAATTAAATCCAATTCAATTAGATTTTATTTAATTCTCTTCACTCAATCAATTAAGTTAATCAATAATATAATTACTAATTAATCTTTTATTAATTCACTAATACTTGGTGAATAAATTTATTATAACTTTTGTATAAAGTTAACCATCAATCGAATTGATGATTAAGCTCTTGAATGATTCTCAATCATTGATCAGCCATATGATCAGTCAAAAATTTCTTTTGAGTGTGACCCCATAGGTTCAAACCTAAATCGATAGCATAAAAATAAATTTTTGAACCAATCGATGTAATCATCTAGCAATGGTGACCCGACGTCCGGATAGGTTGAATGATGGCAAAGCAAAATTCAAGAACCTACTGGCATTTAGTTTCTGTATAATTCATCTCCTTGATCCTAATGCTCAAGGATGACCTAAGATTTAACTGTCAATCTTAGATAAGTCATCCACATTATATTCCAATCTTTCAAATGTATTACATAGATTATCCGACCTCAGGTTTTGCTAAATTGAAATACGTTGATATATTAACTTCTACTAATTCAGAGGAATCAATCCCATCTTGACTCACGCACCAATTTGATAAGTACTTGACTATACCCAGAAATCTTCCATCACTGAAACATAAACTCAGATAGTCCAGTACCAAAATACAGTGAGTTGCTTGCAAGTCACCAAGGTGATCTTAGATCAGAGGGATGCTTATGCCCATACCCTTCGTGAGCTTTCCTTGACAGCAGAGTGCTCTGTAGTTGGTCATGTTCAGTGATGATATACTCCTATATCTCACCTGCATGCTATACCAATATCTTCACACTATTTGATTATGAAGACAATCAACATATATGGTACACAATAACCTACACTTGATATCACTATCATCCTAATAATAGCGTATCATTTGATCACGAACTAGTTTAAAGATTATACGATAAATCTTCTTTTATCGATCAAAGTAATCCTAAAGACTTCATCACAATATAGAAGTTCATTAGAAGATGTGACCTTGTAATGAAGAAGGCCAAATAATTTTTATTATTTATCAATTCATATATAAGTAAAATTAGCTCAATCATCAAATGATTGGTTTTAGGACACAATTTCCTACATGTGCATTGTGTGATGAGGATAGTTATGAATGATGAACTTAGCCAAAAGTTTAAGGATGCACAACCTGAATAGATCATTCAAATATTGAATAAGTCTTTCGACATCCTTGAGGATACGAAGAGACACAAAACCTAGTGTTTAATGCCCATATGTGAGAGGAGGCTTTAGTCACTAATCATGTACTATATATGATTGAACAGATTGAACGCCTGAGCAAACTTGGCTTTTCATTGCATAAACAGTTAGGCAATGATGCAATCCTTAACTCGCTATCAAAATTCTACCTACCCTTTTTCAATCATTATAGAATGATGAAGCTTGCAGTGAACTACGATGGTTTGCTAGGATTACTACAGACTTTTGAGAAGGATCATCAAGTTCAGAAGAAGCTGATGAATTTAGTAGGAGGTTCATCTATGGGTCGCTGATCCTTTAAGAGAGAAAAAAAAGGTACAAAAATCCCATGCAATCGATCCTAAGCAGAACAAAATATCAAAAGTTGATAAAAACCAAATAGAATGCTTCTTTTGTAAGAAGCTGGGCATTAGAAGAGAAATTATCCTGCTTACATAGCCACCCTTGGTCCAAACAAGCCTAAAAACAAGAGAAAGAAGCAAATGGTTGCTTCACAAGGTACTTATATGATAACTCCTTGTAATTTTTCTATTTGTGATACTACTATCTGGGTATTAGATACCAAAAGTCTGATTAATATATATAATTCATTGCAGGGACTGTACGTAAGTAGGAAATTTCAAGAGAAAGAGCAATTCCTGAATGTTGGAGATGGAAGCCTTGTTCCAGTTCGGACCTTGAGAACTTTGTAGCTTGTCTTCGAGTCCTATAGTATTATGTTAGATGATTATCATTACTGTCCTTTTTGATGAATGTCATCTCTATAGGTCTTTTGGTCAAACATGATTTCAAGTTTATAATAAAGGATGATTTTTATGATATCATTTTGAATGATACTGCAATTATGTGTGGATAATTAAGATAAGGTATATACATAATATCACGGTCTGTTGGTGTAATGTACATAGCCAGTAAATATCCTAAATTAGATAATGTCAGTGAATCTTACTTTTGACATTATAGGCTTGGTCATGTGAACAAGAGTAGGATTGACAGGTTGATCAAGGAACGTATCCTTGAAATAGATGATTGTGAATCATTGCCTACCTGTGAATCTTGTCTACTTGGTAAGATGACTAAGTCACTTTTTAAGAAAAAAGGTGAAAGTGCCAACAATGTCTTAGGTCTAATATATACTGATGTATGTGGACCTATGAGCACAAGTGCCAGGAGAGGATACTACTACTTCATTACATTTACAGAGACCTATCGAGATATGGGTATGTCTATCTTATGAAGCATACGTCAGAATCATTTGAAATATTTAAACGATTCCATACTGAAGAAGAGAAACAGACTGAGAAGAGTATTAAGACCCTTCAATCAGATTAAGGAGGTAAATACCTCACTAGTGACTTTCTGATATATCTAGAAGAGAATGAGATTTCCTCACAGTAGACCCCTCCTAGAACATCACAATATAACAGGATGTTTGAAAGGAGGAATCGAATCTTGTTAGACATGATCTGATCCATGATAGGCTTTACGAGTCTGCCAATCTCCTTTGAAGATATGCTCCAAAAATTATCTGCTATATTTTGAATAAAGTGCCAAGCAAGTCTATCGATAAAACTTCATATGAGATATGGACTGGGCGTAGGTCGGTGCTCTCACACCTTAGGGTCTGGGGGTGTCCAGCTTATGTCAAGCATGTAAAGATAGAAAAGCTTGGATCTAAGTTCGATAGATGCTTGTTCGTAGGGTATCCAAAGAAAACTAAAGGGTACTATTAGAAAACAGAATAAGCAGCATGTGTAGATTTCAAAATTTTTTGATTGCAACAAAAAAATGATCAGGTTAAACCCTTTAACCCCACATGCATGAGATCATATCTAATCCTACCCAAGTTCAAGAGAAAAGACACATATATAATCTGAAATTAAAAGCAAGTATGAGATCGAATCTTAATACCTTAGTGCGGATAGATATTCACCACAATCGATGATCACTGGTTCAAGATTTTTTGAGCCGCATATGTGTCCGATCTTTATGGATATCTATCGGGATCAATCTTGAACTGATCTTCTCATAGTAAATTCTTCTTCTCCAAGTAGAATCTCAATCTTTAGAACCTCGATCAACTCTTTGATCTAGACTATGGAATCAACTCCTTGATCTGTAGCCTTTTCTCTATGTTTCTTGCTGAAGATGGACTGCTCCTCAACTCTTTGTGTGTGAAAGGTGGGATGCCCAATCTTTGGACATGTGAAGGAGAAGAGGAAGGAGGGGAGGTGTGGAGAAAGGAGAGGGAGAGATAATTAGGAGATAATGTAGAGTTAATGAGAAGATAATTTAGCCAACTAATTGACTTAATCAAATTCTCTTGGGCTCATAATTAAGAGCCTAATTAAATCCAAATAGATTTAGATTAGGTTCAAGGTTATGGACTTGATCCAATCAAAGTTTCAAGAAGAATTAGATTTAACCATAGACTAGCATGATTCTATTAAACCTAATAGGATTTCAATAAATCCTAACCCAATTAGAACTTCATAAGCCCAATTGCTAAATTCGAGATTAAATCTCTTAATGTGTAATCCCATAAGTTTCATTCTATCTAGTAGTGAGATATATTATGATCTCCATCATAATATCATCAATACTCTTTTCGATGGATTGAAATATTTTCAATTCTATCCTTCGAGGGTCATCGATCATCAAGATGATGCCTGATGAGTCCCGTAATCTATCAGTGACACCTAGCAGTATGTAATGACAATCTAGTAGAATAAAAATATAAATCTCTAGGTGCAGTTATCGTATGATTCATCCTTCTATTGTGAGTCCCGACTTGATGGAGGTCATGGAGAATCATCAGACCTCATTATCAGTCATATGCAAGATTGGCTCGACTGGAGTTCATTTGTGAATCTCGTGAAATTTTTTTTTCAGTATTCACACTTACTTTGGCCAAGGACTTTCTGAACTTAGTCTCATAAATTGCATAGGACTTCTCCTTTTCTATCAAGATTGATAGATTTCTTCTAGGTGCATCCTATTCCAAATAGTGAACCTGAACCTACTGAAGCCAATATATACAACAAGGACCCGAATGGCTAGGGACCAAGAGAATGTCAATCAAACTCAGTAGTCTCGCTGCGAATAACCAATGACACTGCAGGTCAAAGAACCACTCGCACTACTACAGCATCGAGAAGACTACTGATGAGTGAGTAGATATCTATATGGTTCTCGTGTTGGTCACACTCAGTGCAAGTTATTCTCTAACAACCACCCACACCCTCACCCCAGTATCCCTACACTGCAGACTTGAGTCTCATATGCTCACAAGAGAGGTGAACTATGCACCGATCTCTAATGGATTGATCACTATCGTCCGTGATGATCCATTGATCAGAAGCATTTAGAAATTAATCACTAATTAATGTATATCTCAAATTCTTAACACTAAAATATACAAAAATTATTTTTGTTAATTTCTAGGATAAATCATGGACACATAAATATGATTGAAATGAAAAAGTCTTTTATTGATAATAAAAAGATTACAAGTACAAGTATAAGCCCTGGAATTACATTATGTGTTAGCAGATAATTAGCTTCTAGGGCACAAATCCAACAAACTCTCACTTGATCTTAAGCCAATTGGTCATATACCTAAGATCCATCTTCTCAAGGTGAGCTTCGATCTTCTACTGGCTGAGAGGCTTGCTCAGTGGGTTCATTACATTCAGTATAGAGTGAACTCTCCGCACCTCGATGAACTTTTCTCGAGGTATTTGTGTATAATGTGAAACCGTGTTCTATGTGCTTGGACTTTTGGTGAGACCTCAGCTCCTTAGCGAGAGCTATGACACCATTGTTGTTGCAGCGCAGTGCAATAGCATCTGATGGCATTACACTAGCTCCGCAATGAACTTCTTGAATCAAAAAACTTTTTTAGCAGCTTTAGAGGTGGTGATGTACTTGACTTCCATGGTCGAATCTGTAATGATCGACTACTTGAAACTCTTCCAGCTAACTGCACTATCTTTGCAAAAGAAGATACAACCTGATGTATACTTTCTATCATCGACATCAGCCATAAAGTCTGAATTAGTGTATCCCTCAACTTTCTACTCCGATCCTCCACCAAAGATCAACATCAAATTCTTAGTCCTTCTTAAGTATTTAAGGATATTTTTAACAGCAATCCAGTGTTCTTCACTTGGATTCACCTGATATCTACTCGTGACACTCACAGTAGGTGCTATATCAGGATGTGTACATAACATGACATACATGAGGCTCCCTATTATCGAAGCATAAAGAATTTTGCTCATGCGCTGGATCTCCTTAGGTGTGTCGGGACATATCTTCTTGGAGAGATGAATATCATGTCTAAGTGGTAAAAGACTTCTTTTGGAGTTTTCCATGCTGAACCTCTTCAGCATCTCCTCTATGTACATTCGCTATGAGAGTCCTATCATTCTCTTAGATCTATCTCTATAGACCTTTATACCAAGAATGTAGGAAGCTTCTCCTAAGTTTTTCATGGCAAACTCTTTTGACAGTCATACTTTGACCAATGTCAGCATAAAAATATCATTTTCAATCAGGAGGATGTCATCCATGTATAATACGAGAAATATGACAGCACTCCTATTGACCTTTTTGTACATACACGGCTCAACCCCATTTTTGATGAAATCAAACATTTTTTATCACATTATTGAAGCGAGTGTTCTAACTTCGAGATACTTGCTTGAGTCTATATATGGACCTTTGCAGCTTGCAAACCTTGTGATCACTATCACTAGATGTGAAACTCAAAGACTACTCCATATAGATATCTTTCTCAAGATATCCATTTAGGAAGGTAGTTTTCACATCTATCTATCAAATTTCATAATCATGAAAGGCTGCTATGGCAAGTACAGTATGGATGGATTTAGCATGGCCATGGGTGAAAAGATTTTATGATAGTCAATGCCTTCGCATTGACTATAACATTTTACAACTAGCTTTGTTTTATAGGTCTCTACCTTACCATCCAACTCAATTTTTCTTTAGTAAATTCATTTACACCCAATAGGTATAATACCTTCAGGTGGATCTACTAAGGACCAAACCTAGTTAGAATGCATGGAGTCAATTTCTTACTTCATCGCTTCCATCCATTTTTTGGAGTCTATATCTAACATTGCCTCATCATAGATTTTGGGATCATTCCTAATATCCCTATCTCCCATAAGGAACGCTTTCCTTAAATCCTCTGTAAGAATACCTAAGTACCTTTCAGGAGGATGAAAGATCCTACTTGATCTATGAGATGGAGGAGGTATTACATCTACTGGCTCACTATTGGGTTCAAGTTCTTGGACTCGATACTCCTTAGAGACTTTCTCTTCGAGCTCAATCTTCCTCCCACTGCCACCATCTTGGATAAACTCTTTTTCTAAGAAGATGGCATGATGGCTCACAATCACATTATGATCCTCAAGAAGATAGAAGTAGTATCCTATAGTTTTCTTAGGATATCCTATAAAGCGAGCCCTAAAGGACCTAGCCTCTAACTTGTTCATCTGCTGTCGCTTGACATATGTCGGATATCTCCAAATCTTAAGTACACAAGAGTTGGCTTCTTACATATCATAATTCATATGGTGTGGTAGGAACAGATTTAGAGGAAACCCAATTCAAAAGATGAATCATAGAAAGTAAAGCATTCCTCAGAGAAAGACAGGAAGGTCTGTGAAGCTCATCATGGATCAGACCATATCTAATAAGGTCTGATTTCTCCTTTCAGATATCCTGTTAGCTGAGATATCTCTGGAGATGTCCATTATGAGACTATACCATTATCTTTGAGATAGGTCTGAAAATTTCACTAAGGTATTCCCCTCCTCGATCTGATCGAAGAACCTTTATGAATTTTTTGATCTATTTTTTTACTTCATGTCTGAACTCAATAAAATTTTTAAAAGCTTTAGACTTTTGGTGCATTAGATATACAAATCCATACCATGAACAATCATCGATAAAAGTTATAAAGTAGACATAGCCACCCCTAGCTTGTACATTAAATGGATCACACATGTCAGTGTGTACCAGGGTTAATACCTCAATGGCCCTTTCTCCTTGTCTCACAAAAGATAGCTTGGCTATTTTTTCTTGAAGACACGATTCACAAATTGGATAAGACTCAAAAGTCAATGATCTGAGAAGATCATCTTTCTTTAGTTTGTTGAGTCTGTCTTCTCTAATATGGCCTAGCCTAAGGTGCCACAGATATTTTTGGCTAATCCAATCTCTAGATCTCTTAGATCCTATAACATTCACAATTTGCTCATTAATATTTATACTCACTTCTATATGCAAATAATAAAGATGTCAATCAAGAAAGACATGCAATAATTTTATTTTTGAAATAAATTGAACACATATCTTTATTAAATAAAAATTATAATTATCCTGTGCCAGATAGAGATGAAAATCAAATTCTTACTGGCTATAGGCATATAATAACAGTCTTTTAAAATTAAATTAAGTCCTAACGATAGTCACAGAGGGTAGGTCTCGATAGCCACAACAGTAATCCTTGCTTTATTGCCGACCTGAAGAGTGATCTCTGTGGAAAAAAATTTCAGTACAGGGGTAAAACGGTAATTTTAAAACTTTTTCAAAATTATAATTTTATAATGGAAAATGTTAATTAATCTAATTAATTAACATGTATTAACCCTACACAAGGATTAAATATGATATATATATAGCATGCATTTAAATTTAAAATTTTGAATTCTATAGTAAACATTTTACTGTTATGTGTTCAGAACACATTACCTTTTGCAGGTAGTCGATCGTCATAGTCTGATCACCGTCGGATGGTCTGATCATCGTAATGCAGCCACACAATATGTCTGACCTCCATGGATCATCCACATGAACTCCCGATCTGATCGGCTCCTTACGAATGCTAGTTCGTTGCAGAACCCTTTCGACGGCTGATGCTGATCGAACTCCTTCGATCAGTGTCTGTTGATTCTTCAGATACTTAAATCATCAGCAGAGATACTTGAGAGGTTGATGAAGCTCTCTCTGAAGTTTGGTGGGCTCACGACAGTCGTAGTCACCTTCTCACTTCCCAAATCCTAGGCAGAAACCCTAGGGTACTCTCAGAAAAACCCTGCGCCCTTTTGTTTCTTTTCTTTTCTCTTCATTTCTTTTCTTTTATCATGCAGAAGGCCTTTCTCATGCCACCCTTTCTCTCTCAGATCAGATATGCGCATGCCCCACCTTCTCTCTCATTTTAAAACAGTGCAAGACCGCATCTTTACTGCATCTTCACCGTGCGCGAGGATAAAGCTAGGTGGTTGCTCACTTGAATTCAAATCGAATTTGAATTCAAATGCCAACCAACCTATCCTTATCCACTTAAGGTGTGAGAAGAGAAGGGGTGTGGGTTCTTTGTGCATGGAAATTTACATGAGAAACTTTTTCTCATGTAGAGAATGGGGCGCATAAAATGATAAGGTGGCGCATGAATTAGTTGCCCATTCAAATTCAAACATTATTTGAATTTGAATGGCCAACCAACCTTATCATTATCCACACAAGTGGCGCACAAGGGAGGGTGTGGGAAGGTTCTGCATGGGAGAAAATTCATGAGAACTCATTTCTCATGAATTCAAATAGGCGCAGGTGGGTGAGGTGGCGCAGGGAGATAAGTCAAAGGTGGTTTGAAATTTTAAACCAATCTAATTGAACCAACTTTATCAAAATAGGTTAGGCACAATTAGACTAAGTTAAATCCAATACAATTAACTTAATTAGGCTCAATAAAATCTTAATCAAATCAAAAATTGACTAAGCCCAACCTCTGATCAGATCAGGGACCAAACCACCTCGATGATTAGGTCAACTCTTAAACTAATCGGGTCAAACCCAACTGAATCCAATTCAATTGGACTTGATCTAAAAGTAATTACTCAATCAAATTGAGTTAATTAGTGATCAAATCACTAATTAAACCTCTCATAAATATTGAATCCAAATCTGATGGGCAATCGGGCATCAAAGTCCATCGATATGAAACCTTGATCGAAGAGTCCCAAACCAGTGGGACTCTTGACCCCGGTACCCAAAATATGTGGAACTCATGATCAGAGAATCTTGATTCTCAATCACAGAGTTCCAGACACGTAGACTCAGAGTCTCTGAGTATTAGGACTCTTGGTCGTAGAGTCCCAGTCTAGTGGGACTCTTCACCAGCCATCAGATCAGATAGGAACCTCTAATGTGTGTGACTCGCAGGTTCGAACCTAAGCCGGTAGCATAGGATCCAATTTCTATACTAATCGAAGTGACCATCTAGCAATGGTATCAGACATCTGGATAGGTCGAATAGTCACAATCGCAACATTCAGAACCTATGCGAATATGGTTACTGTATAATTCATCCCTTTTGACCCTTATGTATAGGATGACTCAGGTTAAACTGTCAACCCTGATCAGATCATCCGAATCATGCTCAACTCAATCAGTCCTGTGACTCCTCACTCGGACTACCCTGGCCAAGAGTTTGCTAAATTGAAACACAACTGTACACAGCTCCTAAACTAGAGTGGTCAATCCCATCTTGACACATGCACCGACAAGTCAAGTACTTGACTACACCTAGCAGCCTTCCATCATTGAATTAGAAATTCAGGTAGTCCAGTGCCTAAGTGCGTGAGTTGCTTGCAAGTCACCGTGGCGGTCTCAGTCGAGGGACAGTTATACCATATCCCATCGGAGCAAATCTTGACAGCAGAATAAGCTTCGAGTCGGTCACATTCAGTGCAAATGTACCCTTACATCTCACCTGTATGACATACCAGTGTCTCCACACTCCTTAGTTAAGAGGACAATCAACCATATGGCACACAATGACCTATGCTTGATAAACGTTGTTGTCCTTGGTAACAAGTATCATTTGGTCGTGAACAGATTTAAGGACTAAACGATAAATCCTCCTTTGTCGAGTCTAAATAGTCCTAAGGACTTCACCACAACATAGGAGTTCATTAGAAGATGAAACCATTTGTGATGAAAAATACCAAAATAATTTTTATTTATTTATAATTCATATACTAATACAGGAAAGAGCACAACCGTCAACAGACTGATGATTGGCTTTGGAATACTATTTTCAACAATCTCCCACTTGGCCTAATGCCAATCGGTGCAGTATCTAATACCATCTTTGACTTGAAGTCATCGAACTCCTTCACCGCAATGGCTTTAGTGAATGGGTCAGCCAGGTTCTCTTTTCCATCGATCTTCTGAAGGTCGACTCACCTCGATCCATGATTTTTTAGATGAGATGGTAGCGGCGCAGAATATGTTTCATCTGCTGGTGTGTCTTCGGTTCCTTCACCTGAGCAATGGCTCCAGAGCTGTCATAATAGAGCAAAACTGGACCAACAAGGGAGGGTGCTACTCCGAGCTCAGTGATAAATTTTCTCAGCCACACCGCTTCTTTGGCAGCATCTGATGCAGCGACATATTCTGCTTCGCAAACTGAATCAGCCACAGTGTGCTGCTTGAAATTCTTTCAGCAGACAGCCCCACCATTAAGGGTAAAAATAAATCCTGACCACTCTTGCTGTCATCGTGATCAGACTGGAAACTGAAGTCTGTAAAGCCTATAAGTCTCAAGTCTGATTCACCATAAACAAGCCACTGGTCCTTAGTATTTCTTAAATACTTCAGTATGGTTTTAACAACCTTCCAGTGATTCTCCCCTGGATCAGATTAGTATCTACTCACTACCCCTAGTGAGTATGCCACATCTGGTCGTGTACATGTCATGGCGTACATGATAGATCCCACTGCCGAAGCATATGAAATTCTACCCATATGCTCTCTCTCTTGAGATGTTGTCGGATAATCCTTCTTCAAGAGAGAAATTCCATGGCCTATCGGTAGATAGCCTTTCTTGGAATTCTCCATGCTGAACCTCTTCAGCATAGTATCAATGTACGTGGACTGGGATAAGCCAAGCAACCTTTTAGATCTATCTCTATAGATCCTCATCCCTAGGATGTAGGAAGCTTCTCCCAGATCCTTCATGGAGAACTGTGATGATAGCCAAATCTTTATTCCTTGTAATGTAGGGATATCATTCCCGATTAAAGAATATCATCCACATACAATACAAGAAATACTACTACTGGATCATTAGCCCACTTATAAATGCAAGACTTTCCTCCATTCTTAACGAAGCCATACGTTTTGATCGTCCTATCAAAACGTATGTTCCAACTCCAGGATGCTTGCTTAAGTCCATAAATGGACCTCTGTAGCCTGCACACCTTAGACTCATCTATGGATGTGAACCCTTCAGTTGATCATATACACCTCTTCGTCCAGCTCTCCATTTAGGAAAGCTGTCTTCACATCCATCTGCCAGATTTCATAGTCTAGATGGGCAGCTATCGCAAGCATAATTGAATGGATTTGAGCATTACCACAGGAGAAAATATCTCGTCATAGTCTATACCATAACGTTGATGATATCCCTTGGCAACCAGACGGGCTTTATAGGTCTCCACCTTTCCGTCTGTACCC
Organism: Elaeis guineensis; assembly: GCF_000442705.2. NCBI lineage: Eukaryota > Viridiplantae > Streptophyta > Magnoliopsida > Arecales > Arecaceae > Elaeis > Elaeis guineensis. The sequence continues at coordinate 2,538,055 of NW_027332422.1, read as the reverse complement.
CTCTTCCTCTTGAAGACCCACTTACACCCTATGGGTTTTACTCCTTCGGGTGGGTCAACCAATGTCCACACATTGTTGACCTTCATGGACTTTATTTTGGATTTCGTGGCCTCTAGCTATTTCTCAGAGTCAGGTCTCTGCATTGCATCCATGTAGGTGATCGGATCCTCATCGTTTTCATCAAGTTCGACAGGATCACCATCCCGGACCAAGAAATCATAGTATCTATCCGGTTGACATGGTACTCTACCAGATCGCCTTAAGGGTGCAAAAATAATGGGCTCCGGATCTGATATAACCAAATTGATTCAGGTTCAGCAACTTGTTGGTTTTTTCACTTGTCGAACTTCCTCAAGTTCGACCTTAGAGGCAACAGTCCCTTCACCAAGGAACTCCTTTTCCAAAAAGATTGCCTTAAGACTGACAAACACCTTATGCTCATCAGCTAGGAAGAAATAATACCCTTTGATCTCTTTTGGGTACCCTATGAAATAACACTTGTCAGACCTAAGTCCAAGCTTGTTTGTAATTAAACGTTTAACATAAGTCGGACACCCCCAAATCCTAAGGTGTGAGAGTACTAGCTTACGTCCTATCCATATCTCATAAGGTATTTTGGTTACAGACTTACTCGAAACCCTATTTAGAAGGTAACAAGCTGATTTGAATGCATATCCCCAAAGGAAGATCGACAGACCAGCAAACCCCATCATGGATCGAACCATATCCAATAAGGTCCGATTCTCCTTTCAGACACACCATTATGCTGTGGTGTTCCAGGAGGAGTCCACTGAGAGAGAATCCCATTCTTTCCAAGATATGTCAGAAACTCATTGGAAAGGTATTCACCTTCTCGATCAGATCGAAGAGTTTTAATAAACTTTCTAGTTTATTTTTTTACCTCATTTAGAATAGTTTGAACATTTCAAACGACTCCGACTTATGCTTCATTAAGTAGACATACCCATACCTCGATAGATCGTCTGTGAAGGTTATGAAGTAGAAATATCCACCTCTTGCACTTGAGCTCATGGGTCGAAATACATCAGAATGTACCAGACCCAAGAGTTCACTAGCTGCTCACCTTTTCTAGTAAAAGGTGACTTGGTCATCTTCCCAAGAAGACAGGACTCACAGGTTGGAAGTGATTCACAATCACCAACTTCAAAAATTTCTTCTTGAGCTAACATGTTTATCCTGTTCTTATTTACATGACCTAACTATAGTGCCAAAGGTAGACTTCTGACACATTATTTATTCTAGGGTATTTACCGGAGGTTTGAACCACATTTACAGGCTGTGATAGTAAGTAAATTCTATTATTTAGTTGTCCAACAAACATTGTAACACCATTCAAAATGATATTGCAAATATTTTTTTTATTAAAAATTCATAACTGTACATGGCCAAACGGCCTACAGAAATAATATTTAATAAAAAGTTTAGACAATAGTGACATTCACTCAGAATTACAAGAATTGATTACATGGTTATGATTCCTAAAGCTAGAACTGGAACTTTGCTTCCATCTCCAACGTTCAGGAACCTCTCACCTTCATCAAATCTCCTACTGATCTCAGATCCTGTATCAAATTACAGATATGATAAGGGCTTCCGATATCTAATACCCAGGCAGTAATATCACAAATGAAAAATTACAAGGTGTTATCATATAATTACCTTGCTTCTTCTTCGGCCTGTTCGGATCCAGGGAGGCAATGTATAGAGGACAGTTTCTCTTCTAGTGCCCCTGCTTCTTGCAAAAGAAGCACTCCGCCTGGCTCAAGTCGGGCTTACACTTCTTGGTCTGACCCTGTACAGACGTTCCAGCATGCAGCCACACCTTCTTATTCTTCTTCATCTTGTTCTTCTTTCCTTTTTAAAGGGTCGACGACCAGAAGAAGACCCTCCCACAATATTCACCGACTCCTTATGGAGCTGGTGGTCCTTCTCAAAGTTCTGCAGCAACCCCAACAAGCCATGGTAGTTCACTGCAGGCTTTGTCATCCGAAAATGAGTAAGAAAGGGAGGAAGGACTTGGGCAAAAAATTAAGGATCGCATCCTTATCGAGCTGCTCTGCAAGAAAAAGCCTAGTTTACTTAGGTGCTAATCATTTCGATCATGTACAGTACATGATCAGTGATGAGGCCCCATCCCTCATCCGAGCATTGAAAATGGCACAACTAGTTTTGTGCCTTTCAATGTCGTCAGGTATGCCAAAGTAGTCATTCAACATTTGAAGCATCTCCTGTAGCTGGGCATTCTGAACCTGCGGCTGAACTCATCATTCATTGCCACCAGCATTATGCACTGAATGGTAGTGCAGTCATGAACCACTTCTGGTAAGTGTCTCAGACCGTCCCTCTAGCATTCTGGGCTAGCTCCTCAGGTGCCGGATCCGTTACTACATAAAGGATCCACTCATGCTCAAGGATGATTTTCAATTTCGATACCAGCTATCGAAATTAGGTCCCATGAGCTTGTCATTATCTAATAATGACGAAGCGACAGGGTAGTGGCCATAGCTGCATAAAGGAAAATCAGACCTTTATTAGTATATAAATTATTAATACTAAAGACTTGGACTTTAGTATAAAGTTTCTCCCAGTACTTTTACAACTAGTAGCCTCAACCTCTAATTCGAAAAATTACTTTAATTCCTTAGTGGGTACTAGAATCCACACAGACCACACACGAGCCCAACTTTGGTTGGTCAACCCATGTGCATCTATGGGTAGGTTCATAACCAGTTGTTTCTCTAAACAACTTCTAGTAATTAATTTTGCCCCAGAATCTAATCAGTAGGCTTTGGCCTCCACTGAAAAGATCTGGTTTGGTCCAACCATTAACATGATTTGATTTGGTGAATCTGACCAATAAATGATCAACCCGACTTTGGTCGGCCAACCTGACCACCATCATAAAGACTCAACCAAATTATCATATTATGAATGATAATTCCATTAGTCAATAAGCACCAGGCGTTTGGGCCTCCAGTGATTATTAAACTAATGGACTCATTATCACTCACTTAATAGGAGGCTATGACTTAGTTATCACTATAACTTAATCATTTTTAGGGACCTAATAATTTTTGAGGATTTTATTAAAGGATAGAAGAGAAGAAATTGACCAGCCAATTTTAATCCTCCCACTAACTTCACCAAGTCAGATTAAAAAAGATTTAATTAAAGCCGCATTAGGAGCACCTAAATCAGTCAAACTGATTTACCTAATGACATGGGTGAGCCCTAATCACCAAGTGATCTAATCAAAATCTAACTCACCAGGTTGGCTAGGTAAGTGAGATCAGTGGAAGGGATATGCCATTAACTCGTCAGAGATCGAATCAATGCGAGTAGCTCCCAGTTAAAACCACTGGTCAAACTGCCGATCTTACCTTAGACACCAACCGGTTCATTAGTTTTAATTTGATCAACTTAGTAAATAGGGTTCCACCGTGTAGCCATGAATTAAGTCCATCTTGGTCTAGTTAAAGACATGGACCCATTCAACTACAACTATTGGAGTTGAGTATAGAGTGTCCTTGACCTAATCTAATTCAATTTTTGATTAGATTTGATCAATTACTCTAATTTAGTCCATTTCTTTAAGCTAACCTTAGGTCTAACCCAATTATGGACCAATCCATCTTACCTATTGACCCACAAGTTTATGCAATTATTTTAGGTCTTAATTCACAATTCTAGACCAACTAGACAACACTTAATTCTTTTAATTAAGTATTAGGGCTGATGGATCAGGATTTGGCATTTCGAAAATAATTTTCAAATTTGAAAGGTTTTATTTTCTGTTCATCAAATGTGTTGACTCATTTTACAAACGGATCAGCACATTTCATAAACAGCAATCCTATTGCTAATTATATAACAGAAAATAACTCAATCAAAATAAATCATGAATATTCTTTAGATCTAATCTAACATATTTGATAAATTTTATAATTGAATCTTTACAATTAAGTCCTTTCACTGCTTCGTCTGCATGGGATATAATCGCTCGGCACCCCTACCACCATAGGAGAACCCCATCGAATGGGAGGAGAGGGCCTTTAAACCACTTTTCTCCTATGACCGGATGACCATGGCAACCAACCCAATTAGACTACTTGCTACTTGGATCGAGTATATCTAAAATACCAATTTCAAAATTTAAATTTCAAATTTTAAATTTTGAATTTCAAATTTTAAATAAATTTCAAAGTTCAAATTTTAAATTTTTAAATTTTAAATTTTGAATTTTAATTTTGAATTTTAAATTTGAAATTTCAAATAAAATTTTAAATTTAAATTTGAATTTTTGAATTTTGAATTTTGAATTTTTGAATTTTGAAT
>NW_027332422.1:2508534-2533599 GCF_000442705.2 Elaeis guineensis | reverse complement strand
CGATCACCTACATGGATGCAATGCAGAGACCTGACTCTGAGAAATGGCTAGAGGCCATGAAATCTGAAATGGAGTCCATGAAGGTCAACGATGTGTGGACATTGGTTGACCCACCCGAAGGAGTAAAACCCATAGGGGTAAGTGGGTCTTCAAAAGGAGAGGGGCGCAGACGGAAAGGTGGAGACCTATAAAGCCCGTCTGGTTGCCAAGGGATTCGTCAACGTTATGGTATAGACTATGACGAGACGTTTTCTCCTGTGGCAATGCTCAAATCCATTCGGATTATGCTTGCGATAGCTGCCCATCTGGACTATGAAATCTGGCAGATGGATGTGAAGACAGCTTTCCTAAACGGAGAGCTGGACGAAGAGGTGTATATGATACAACTTGAAGGGTTCACATCCACAGATGAGTCTAAGGTGTGTAAGCTACAGAGGTCCATTTATGGACTTAAGCAGGCATCTCGGAGTTGGAACATACGATCAAAACGTATGGCTTCGTTAAGAATGGAGAAGAACCCTGCATTTATAAGTGGGCTAATGTCCAGCAGTAGTATTTCTTGTATTGTATGTGGATGACATTCTCTTAATCGGGAATGATGTCCCTGCATTACAGGGAATAAAGATTTGGCTATCGTCACAGTTCTCCATGAAGGATCTGGAGAAGCTTCCTACATCCTAGGAATGAGGATCTATAGGGATAGATCCAAAAAGTTGCTTGGCTTATCCCAGTCCACGTACATTGATACTATTGCTGAAAAGGTTCAGCATTGAAAAATTCCAAGAAAGGCTATCTACCGATAGGCCATGGAATTTCTCTCTCGAAGAGGGATTATCCGACAACACCTCAAGAGAGAGAGCGTATGGGTAGGATTCCATATGCTTCAGCAGTGGGATCTATCATGTACACCATGACATGTACACGACCAGATGTGGCATACTCACTAGGGGTAGTGAGTAGATACCAATCTGATCCAGGAGAGAATCACTGGAAGGTTGTTAAAACCATCCTGAAGTATTTGAAGAAATACTAAGGACCAGTGGCTTATATATGGTGAATCGGACTTGAGACTTATAGGGTTTACAGACTCTAGTTTCCAGTCTGATCGCGGATGATAGCAAGAGTGTGTCAGGATTTATTTTTACCCTTAATGGTGGGGCTGTCTGCTGGAAGAGTTCCAAGCAGCACACTGTGGCTGATTCAGTATGCGAGGCGGAGTATATTGCGTGCATCAGATGCTGCCAAAGAAGCGGTGTGGGCTGAGGAAATTCATCACCGAGCTCGGAGGTAGGCACCCTCCTTGTTGGTCCAGTTCTGCTCTACTGCGATAGCTCTGGAGCCATTGCTCAGGCGAAGGAACCAAAGGCACACCAGCGGACGAAGCATATTCTGCGCCGCTACCATCTCATCCGGGAGATCGTGGATCGAGGTGATGTCGACCTTCAGAAGATCGACGGGAAGGAGAACCTGGCCGACCCATTCACTAAAGCCATTGCGGTGAAGGAGTTCAACGACTACAAGTCGAAGATGGGTATTAGATACTGCACCGATAGGCTTTAGGCCAAGTGGGAGATTGTTGGGAATAGTGTCCCAAAGCCAATCGTCAGCCTGTTGGACGGTTGTGCTCCTTTTGTATTAGTACATGAATAAATAAAAGTTATTTTGGTATTTTTTTCATCACAAATGTTTCATCTTCTAAAGAACTCCTGTGTTGTAGTGAAGTTCTTAGGACTATTTAGACTCGACAAAGGAGGATTTATCGTTTAGTCCTTAAACATGTTCGCGACCAAATGATACGTTGTTACCAAGGACGACATATTTATCGAGCATAGGTCGTTGTGTGCCATATGGGTTGGTTGTCCTCATAACCAAAGAGTGTGGAGACACTGGTATGGCATACAGGTGAGATGTAATGGTACATCTGCACTGAACGTGACCAACTCCGGAGCTATTTCTGCTGTCAAGATTTGCTCCGATGGGATATGGGTATAAATGTCCCTCCGACCTGAGACCGCCACGGTGACTTGCAAGCAACTCACTGCACTTAGGCACTGGACTACCTGAATTTTTAATTCAGTGACGGAAGGTTGCTGGGTGTAGTCAAGTACTTGACTTGTCGGTGCGTGTGTCAAGATGGGATTGACCACTCCAGTTTAGGAGCTGTGTACAGTCGTGTTTCAATTTAGCAAAACCTTGGCCAGGGTAGTCCTAGTGAGGAGTCACAGGACTAATTGAGTTGAGCACGCTTCGGATGATATGATCAGGGTTGACAGTTTAACTCTGAGTCATCCTAAACACAGGGGTCAAAAGGGATGAATTATACGGTAACCATATTCACGTAGGTTCTGAATATTGCGATTGCGATTATTCGACCTATCCGGTCGTCGGGTACCATTGCTAGATGGTCACTTCGATTAGTACAGAAATTAGTTCCTGTGCTACCGGCTTAGGTTCGAACCTGCGGGGTCACACACATTAGAGGTTCCTTTCTGATCTGATGGCTGATTATGAGTCTTATCTATCTGAAACTCTATGATTGAGAATTAGGATTCTCTAATCATGAGTTCCACACATTTTGGGTACCGAGGTCAAAATTTTGAATTTCAAATTTTGAATTTGAAACTTGAACTCTTTGATCAGGGTTTCATATCGATGGTCTCTGATGCCTGATTGCCCATCGGATTTGGACTCAACATTTATGAGAGGTTTAATTAGTGATTTAATCACTAATTAACTCAATTTGATTGAGTAATTATTTTTGGATCAAGTCCAATTGAATTGGATTCAGTTTGGATTGACCGATTAGGTTAAATGTTGACCTAATCGCTAAGGTGGTTTAGTCCCGGATTTGATCAGGGGTTAGGTTTAGTTAATTTCTGATTTGATTAGGATTTTATTAAGTCTATTAAGCTTAATTATGTGGATTTAATTTGATCTAATTGTGCTCAACCTATTTTAAACTAGGTTGGCTCAATTTGAATCAAACCACCTTGTTTTAAATTCCCTGCGTCACCCAACTTCCTTGCACCCATTTGAATTCACGAGAAGAAACTTCTCGTGAAATTTTTCTCACATAAAACCCTTCCCCACGTCCTCATTTGTGCGCCATATGGATGGATAAATTAATTAGTTAGCCATTCAAATTCAAAGCATGTTTGAATTTGAATGGATAACTTATCACTTGCCCTTTCATCCTTATCCATTTTGTGCGCCACATTACTTACACGAGAAAAGGTTTCTCATGAAACTTTTCCACGCACAAAGAGCCACGCCCCTTCTCTTCTCACGCCCAAAAGGATAGGGATAAGTTGGTTTTTGTTTGAATTCAAATTTGATTTGAATTCAAATGTGTAACCTCTTGTCTTTATCCTCTCACGCGGATAAGACACGTTCGACGTTGTTTTAAAAAGAGGAGAAAGGTGGGACGTGTATAAAAAAAATTAGGAGAGAAACTTTGGGGCATGAGGAAGGCTTCTGCACAAGGTGAAGGTCCAAAACCTTCCGAGAGAAAAAGAAAGAAAAGAGAGAAAATTGGGCACAGGGTTTTTGGTGTGTACCCTAGGGTTTCTACCTAGGGTTCGGGAAGTGAGATTGGTGTGCCACGAGTGTCGTGAGTCCACCAAATTTTAGAGAGAGATCCATCAGCCTCTCAAGTAACTGTGCAGATGATCCGGAGCATCCAAGAAGTCGGCACACATCGATCGAAGGAGTTCGATCAACATCTGCCATCAAAAGGGTGAAATCACGAACTAGCATTCGTGAGGAGCTGATCAGACGGGAGCTTCGTGTGGATGATCCACAGAGGCCAGACAGTTGGGTGGATGCGATGTGATGATCAGAGCCCTCCAACGGTGATCAGATTGCGGTGATCGACTACCCGCAAAAGGTGATGTGTTCTGAACACAGTACTGTAAAACGTTTACTGATTCAAATTTGAATTTCAATTTAAATGCATGCTGTTGTATCATATTTAGATCCTAGTGTAGGGTTAATTAATATTAATTAATGAGATTAATTAATAATTTCGCTGTAAAATAGTAATTTTGAAAAAGTTTTAAAATTACCATTTTGCCCCTGCACTAAATTTTCGCTTCAAGTATAAGTGTCCTTTAGACCCGAGATCGCCTCAGTGACTTGCAAGCAACTCACTGTGCTCTAATACTAGACTAACTGAATTTCTAATTCAGTGACAGAAGGCTTCTGGGCATAGTCAAGTACTTGCGAAGTCAGAGTGTGATCGAGATGGGATTGACCACTCCAAGAGTTGGAGAAGAATGAGTCACTGTATTTCAATTAGCAAATCTTGGCCAGGTAATCCATCAGATGGATTTGATATTTTAAAATACAATGTGGACAACTTGATCAGAGTTGATAGTTAAACTTTGAGGTGTCTTATGAGCATTTTGATCAAGGGGATAAATTATATGGAAACTATATCTGCATGGGTTCTAAGGATGTTGTTCTACACATTCGACCTATCGACCATCGGATACCATTACTGATGGTCACTTTGATTGGTACAAAAATTTATTCCTGTGCTACTGACTTAGGTTTGAACCTATGAGGTTATACACATTAGAGTTCATGATCCGATGGATGGTTGATCAACGATTAAGAATCATTTAGGGTTAAACGATCAATAGATTGACATTTAACCTATGCAAATATTGCAAGAGGATCGATTAGCATTCAATTGTTAATTGCTTAATTTGATTAAGCCAATGGGTTGAGATTAAGTCTAATTGAATATAATTTAATTAAATTTAGTTTGGATTGATTGGATCAAGTCCAATTGATTTATTGGATAAGCCAAGTGTAAGGAAAAATTAGTTCTAGTTCAATTAGGATTTGGGTCAACCTAATTTCTAATTGATTAAAAAATTAAATCAAATTTAAATTTAATTTAATCTGATTAAATTAAATTTTTAATTAGTTAAAATTTTTTAATTAGGGTTGATTTGATTTTGGTTTGATTTGGTTTGAGAAACCAATTGGAACAAGACATAGATTGAATCCTAGTAAGACTTGGATTCCACCTTGCGCCAATTTAGCCCCCACGCCCACTCTCTCTTATCCACACATTCTTTATTGTAAAACTTCTCTCCCAGGTCTTCACACATGCCAAATGTTTCACTCTTTCTCTCTTACATGAAAGTGGTTGTGGACAAAGTCAAAGTAGGAATTGTTTGGATTTCAAATTATATGAGATGAGTTTTAGGAAAACCAAAACTCTTTCCTTATGGCACTGATTTTATCTAATTTTTTTTGAGATTTTTGTGATTTTATGGCATAATTGTGCACCCTTTTTTGGTGGTCCATGAAAAAGAAAAGGTGGCTCCCAAGAGTTGGGCGCCCTTGTATTGCCTGTTTGGATTTTCTTGACTAGGTATTTGAACTAGACAAGGATTCTTCATATCTATTATTTAAGATGAATTTTTTATAAATTTTCATGGATTATAGAAAATTGGGAGAACTTTGGGATTGGAAAATCAAAGAGAAAGGGTATTGGCCATGGAGATATAATAGAATAAGACTAAGTGTCTAGGTGAGAGCAAAGAGAAGAAGAAGAGAGTCTTCTTCTAGGGTTGCTGAGTTCACCTCTTTTCTTCCTCACTTGAGTTTCTGAGAGTGTCTCACATCTAAAACTCCTCCTACTTCTCATCTTTAGAAGAGTCTAAATCAAGAAGAAAAAGGTATTTGATCGACCATCGAAGAAAATCAGCACAGTACTAGCATACTGTGTTGATTTTCTGGACCAGGACTTCTGATCGTGATTCGTGGGCTCGTGTGGATGACTCCTAGAGACCGATGTATGTGCGGCTCATAACATCATCCTCAAGCTCGGATCAGCAAAGTTAGAATATCTAACTTGTAAGGTAATAGATCTGATCTATTATATTTTACATACATTAGATGTAGTATAGAAATATGTTGATATGATCAACATGTAGTTCTTGCTCTTCATATTTTAATTTTTGATTTAATATCATGTAATAATCATGTAATAAGATTTAATCTATAGATTCTAATTTTATAAGATAAATTTTAATTTATTTTAGTCTTTCGCTGTTGATTTGAAAAAGTTTCAAGATCTAATCTTGAAACCCTAGATTTGGTTCCTTCAATTGGTATCAGAGCTTAGGTTATTTATTACATGATTATTTATACATACTTAGATTATTTTTTAGATTAGATCTAATTTATAATCTAATTGTTAAATCTGAAATTAAAATTTTTAAATCAATCACGAACGGTAGGTTGTCCTGCTGTAAGGTTTATCCCTTACAGTGCAAAAGGTTGTCCTAGTTCATGTAGATCTATCTTTAATCATAAATTTGTTAGATGTGATCTAGATTAAATTGATAATTTATTAGATTTAAAAGGTATTTAAATCTAAAATGAAATCTCTTTGTTAATAATTTTGCGTAAAGAACCATCATATATTTATCTAGGAAATTTGTACAGTTTAAAGTTGAAATTGTTTCAATTACATGAACATGTTTAGATTAGATCTAAAGTAGTTTCATGCTTATTTCACTTGTATTTTGATTATGAATCAAACATGCAACTTGATTGGTAAGAATCATGTTGTAAAAATATTTTACAAACATGAAAATTATTTTTGAAAAGTTGAACCCCAACTCTCAGCCCAAAATTAATTGAGAATTAAGAAGTTGTTTGATTAGGTTCTAGGATTGTGAATTGAAGAACCTAAGACACAAACCATAACACATTGGGTTAATGGGTTAGTGAAAATTAGGTCCATTAATTGGATTAGACCTAAGGTTAGATTAAAGATGGACTTAATTAGAGAATTGACTAAATTTAATCAATTGTTGTCTTAGATTAGGTCAAGGATTCTCTAGATCAATTACAATAGTTGTAGTTGATCAAGTCCATATCTTTAACGAGAACCAAATAGACTTGATTCTTGGCTAAGCAGTCTAGCACGAACTGTTTGGTTGATCCAATCGAAATTAATTAAACCAGTTGACGTCTAAGATAAACCAGACCGGTGGTTTTTAATTGGAAGTCTGCTTATCTGGCCATTTCTGATGGTGTCTAAGGCAAGCTTTGGCAGACCCTCCCACCGATCGAACTTATCTGGCCTCTTGGTGAAATTATATTTTGATTGGATTACTTAACCATTCGAGCTGACCCATGTTAGCTAGGTAAATCAGTGTGACTGATTTAGGTGCTCCTAGACCAGCCCTTTTAATGGTCTCCCTTAAGTTGACTTGGTGAAGCCAGTGGGAGGATCATGATAAGCTGGTTTATCTGACCTCATCCTCTAAATCAATTAAATTTTCTAAAATTATTAGGTCCTTAAAATAAAATAGTTATGGTGATAACTAGATCATAGCCTCCCATTAAGTGGATGATAATGGGTCCATCAGTTGGATAATCATTGGAGGTCCAAAGGCCTGGTGCTTATCGGCTGATGGAATTATCATTCATAATATAATTTTTGACTGCATCTTTTTAAATGGTGGTTAGATTAGCTAACCAAAGTTGGGCCTAATCATTCATTGGCTAGATGGGCTAAGTATGGTCATGTTAATGGTTGGACCTAACCAGACCTTTTCAGTAGAGACCAAAGCCTACTGATTAAAGACTGGGGCAAAATTAAAATTACTAGAAATTATTTAGAGAAATAATTGGTTATGAACTTACCCTTAGATGTATATGCATTAGCCAACCAAAGTTGGGCTTATGTGCAGTTTAAGTGGATTCTAGTATCCACTAAGGAATTAGGGTAATTCCTCGAATTGGAGGTAGAGGCTACTAATTTGAATAAAATAGTAGGAGAAACCATTTGATTAAAGTCCAAATCTTTAAGTTTAATGAATCAATTACTAATTAGGTTATAGTTTTCCTTTGTGCAGATATGGCCACTTTCCTATCACTCCGATCATTGTTGGACAATGATAAGTTGGTGGGACCCAACTTCGATAGCTGGTACCGAAAGTTGAAGATAGTTCTGGAGCATGAACGGATCCTATATGTGATAATGGATCCTACACCTGAGGAGCTAGCTGCCAATGCATGTGGAACAGTCAGAGATACTTATCAGAAGTGGCTCGATGACCGAACCACGGTGTGCTGCATCATGCTGGCTGCTATGAGTGATGAGTTCAGTCGCAAATTTGAGATGGCTCAGCCAAAGAATATGCTTCAAGTGTTGGAGGATGCCTTTGGCACACCCGATGACGTGGAGAGGCATAAGACTAGTTGTGCCATCTTCAACACTAAAATATGGGATGGTGCCTCTGTCACTGATCATGTATTGTACATGATTGAGCTGATGGAGCATTTGAGCAAGCTCGGCTTTCTCTTACATGAGCATCTTGGGAAAGATGCAATACTGAACTTGCTGCCCAAGTCTTATCTCCCATTCCTCACTCATTATAGAATGAAAAAGTCTGAAGTAAACTACCATGAGTTACTGAGGTTGCTTCAGAACTTTGAGAAGGATCACCAACTCCATAAGGAGTTGGCAACTTAGTGGGAGGTTCATCTTCTAGTTCTCGACCTTTTAAGAAAGGAAAGAAGAACAAGAAGAAAAAAGTGAAGAAGGTGCAAGTTCAGGCTGGGACATCAGTGCAAGGCAAGACCAGAAAGATCAAGCCCGATAAGAGTCTATTCTACTGGCAAGCACCCTAGATTAGATAAGATATTAGATATCTACTTATGGCACTATAGGCTAGGTTATATAAATAAGTACAGGATAAACATGTTGACTCAATAAGAAATCCTCGAAGTCAGTGATTGTGAATTACTTCCAACCTGTGAGTCCTGTCTTCTTGGTAAAATGATCAAGTCACCTTTTACCAGAAAAGGTGAGAGAGCTACTGAGCTCTTGGGCCTAGTATATACTGATATATGTGGGCCTATGAGCACAAGTGCTAGAGGTAGATATTTTACTTCATCAATTTCATGGATGATCTATCCAGATATGGATATGTCTATCTGATGAAATATAAGTCGAATTCATTTGAAATGTTCAAATGATTCTGAAGTGAAGTAGAAAAACAAACTAGGAGGAGTATTAAAACTCTTCAGTCTGATTGAGGAGGAGAATACCTTTCTGGTGAGTTTCTCATATACCTAGGAGAGAATGGAATTCTCTCCTAATGGACTCCTTCAGGAACACCACAGCATAATGGTATGTCTGAAAGGAGAAATCAGACTCTGTTAGACATGGTCCAATCCATGATGGGTTTTGCCAGCTTGCCGATATCCTTCTAGGGATATGCACTCAAATTGGCCTGTTATCTATTAAATAGTATTCCAAGTAAGTCTGTAATTAAGACTCCTATGAGATATGGACAGAATATAAGCCAGCACTTTCACACCTTTGGGTCTGGGGGTGCCCGACCTATGTCAAACGGTTAGTTACAGATAAACTCAGACCTAGGTCTGACAAATGCACATTCATAGGGTACCCAAAGAGATCAAAAATATTTTTTCTACTATACTGATGAACAAAAGGTATTCGTCAGCCTTAAGTCAACCTTTTTAGAAAAGGAGTTCTTTGGTGAAGGAACTGTTGCCTTTAAGGTTGAACTTGATGAAGTTCAACGATAGAAGGACCAACACCAACAGCTGAACCTGAGTCAGATTTGATTAGATCAGATCTGGAGCCCAATGTATCCACACCATTAAGGCAATTTGGTAGAGTACCACATCAGCCGGACAGATACTACAGTTTCTTGGTCTGGGATGGTGATCCCACCGAACTTGATGAGAACGATGAGGATCGGACCACCTATATGGATGCAATGCAGAGATCTGATTCTGAAAAATAGCTTAAAGCCATGAAATCCAAAATGGAGTCCATGAAGGTCAATGATGTATGGACATTGGTTGACCCATCTAAAAGGGTTAAACCCATTGGGTGTAAATGGGTCTTCGAAAGGAAGAGGGGCACAGATGGAAAGGTGGAGACCTATAAAGCCTATCTGGTTGCCAAGGGGTATTGTCAGCATTATGGTATTGACTATGATGAGACATTTTCTTTTGTGGCAATGCTCAAATCCATTCGGATAATGCTTGCAATAGCTGCCCATCTGGATTATGAGATCTGGTAGATGGATGTAAAGACAGCTTTCCTAAATGGAGAGCTGATCGAAGAGGTGTATATAATACAACTTGAGGGGTTTACATCCACAGATGAGTCCAAGGTATGCAAGCTTTAGAGATCCATTTATGGATTGAAGTAAGCTTCTCAGAGTTGGAACATACATTTTGATAAGGTGATCAAAACGTATGGCTTCATTAAGAATGTAGAAGAACCCTGCATTTATAAATGGGCAAATGGTCTAATTGTAGTATTCCTTATTTTGTACGTGGATGATATTCTCTTAATTGAAAATGATATCCCCACACTACAGAAAATAAAAATTTGGTTGTCATCGTAGTTCTCCATGAAGGACTTGGGTGAAGCATCCTACATCTTAGGATGAAGATTTATAGGGATAGATCTAAAAAGATGCTTGGGTTATCCCAGTCCACGTACATAGACACTGTGCTGAAGAGGTTCAGCATGGAGAATTCTAAGAAGGGCTATCTATCGATAGGCCATGAAATTTTTCTCTCTAAGAAGGATAATCTGACAGCTCTTGAAGAGAGAGAGCGTATGAGTAAAGTCCCATATGCTTCGATCGTGGGATTATCATATATGCCATGACATGTACAAGGCTAGATGTGGCATACTCACTAAGAGTAGTAAGTAGATACCAATCTGATCCTGGAGAAAACCACTGAAAAGTAGTTAAAGCCATCCTTAAGTATTTGAGAAATACTAAGGATTAATGGTTGGTTTATGGCGAGTCAAATCTCAAACTTGTGGGGTTCACAGACTCTAGCTTTCAATTTGACCATGATGACAGCAGAAGCGTGTCGGGTTATATCTTTACTCTGAATGGTGGAGCCATCTGCTAGAAGAGTTTCAAGCAGCATACTATGGCAGACTCTATTTGTGAGTCGGAGTACATCACAGCATCGAATACCATGAAGGAAGCTGTGTGGCTGAGGAAATTCATCACCGAGCTCAGAGTAGCACCCTCCCTCGATGGTCTAGTCCTGCTCTACTGCGACAGCGTTGGTGCCATAGCTCAGGCGAAAGAACCCAAGACACACCAATAGATGAAGTACATTTTGCGTCGCTTCCACTCGATCTGAGAGATCGTGGATCGAGGTGACATCAACCTTCAGAAGATCGACGGAAAGAAGAACCTGACCAACCTCTTCACTAAAGCCTTGGTGATAAAGGAGTTCGACAACCACAAGTCGAAGATAGGTATTAGATACTGTGCCGAGTGGCTTTAGGACAAGTGGGAGTTGTTGGAAAATATGTCCCAAAAGCCAATCATTAACCTGTTGATGTTTGAGCAACCTTATATTGTAATTGATTTGTTAATAAATAAAATATATTTTTGATATTTTCATCACAAGTTTTCATCTTCTAATGAATTTCGTTGTTGTGATGAAGTCCTTAGGACTATTTAGGTTTGATAAAGAGAGGATTTATCGATTAGTCCTTAAAACTGTTCAAGATCAAATGATGGATTGTTAATAAGGACGATAGCTTCTATCGAGCATAGATCACTGTAGGCCATATGGGTTGGTTGTCCTCTTATCCAAGGAGTGTGGAGACACTAGTATGGTATACAGGTGAGATGTAAAGGTACATCATCATTGAATGTGACCAACTCTAGAGCATTCTGCTGTCGAGAATATCTCTGATGGGATATAGATATAAGTATCCCTTAGACCTGAGATCGCCTCAATGACTTGCAAGCAACTCACTGTGCTTTGGTACTGGACTAACTGAATTTCTAATTCAGTGACGGAAGGCTTCTGAACACAGTCAAGTACTTGTGAAGTCAGAGTGTGATCAAGATGGGATTGACCACTCCAAGAGTTGGAGAAGAATGAGTTGCTGTATTTCAATTTAGTAAAACCTTAGCCAAGATAATCCATCAGATGGATTTGATATTTTGAAATACAATGTGGACAACCTGATCAGAGTTGATAGTTGAACTCTGAGGTATCCTATGAGCATTTTGGTTAAAGAGATGAATTATATGGAAACTATATCCGCATAGGTTTCAAGGATGTTGTTCTATACATTCGACCTATCCGACCATCGAATACCATTGATAGATGGTCACTTCGATTGGTATAAGAATTTATTCCTATGCTATCGACTTAGGTTCGGACCTATGAGGTTACACACATTAGAGTTCACGATCCGATCGAATGGTTGATCAACGATTAAGAATCATTCTAGGGTTAAACGATCAATACGATTGATATTTAACCTAGTGCAAGTATTGCAGGAAGATCGATTAGCAATTTTATTGCTAATTAGCTTAATTTGATTAAGCCAATGGACTAAGATTAAGTGTAATTGAATATTATTTAATTAGATTTGGTTTGGGCTTGATTGGATCAAGTCCAATTGGTTTATTGGATAAGCCAAGTGCAAGAAAAAACTAGTCCTAGTTCAATTAGGACTTGGGTCAACCTAATTTTTAATTCGATTAGAAAATTAAATCAGATTTAAATCTAATTTAATCTGATTAAATTAGATTTTTAATTATATTAAGATCTATTTTAATTGAGTTGATTTGATTTTGATTTGATTTGGCTTGAGAAACCAAATTTGAACAAGTCATAGATTGAATACTAGTAAGACTAGGATTCCACCTTGCACCACCTTAGCCCCGCATGCCCACTCTCTCTTATTTTATGTGATAAATCCTTCTCTCCCAGGCCTTCATGCATGCCCAAATCTTTCTATCCTTTCTCTCTTACATGGAATGTGGTTGTGGATCAAGTCAAAGTAGGAATTAATTTGGATTTCAAATTCTATGAGATAGAATTTTAGGAAACCAAAACTCTTTCCTTATGGCACTGATTTTATCCAAATTTTTTTTAAGATTTTTGTGGCTTTTATGGCACATATTGTGCACCCTTTGCTGGTGGTCCATGGCAAAAAAAAAAGGAGGGGGCGCTCAAGAGTTGGGCACCACTTGCTTTGCCCTGTTTGGATTTTCTTTGACTAGGCATTTGACCTAGACAAAGATTCTTCATATCTCTTTATTTAAGATGAATTTCTTCTTAAACATTTTATGGATTATAGAGCATTGAGATTCCTTTGAGGCATGTAAAAATCAGGGAGAAAGAGTGTTGGAGCATGGAGATATAATAGACACAAAACTAAGTGTCTAGGTGAGAGCAAAGAAAAGAAGAAGAGGGTCTTCTTTTAGGATTGCTGAGTTTACCTCTTTCCTTCCTCCATCTGTGAGTTTTCTGAGAGTTTCTCATATCTAAAACTTCTCTTACTTCTCATCTTTAGAAGAGTCCAAATCAAAAAGAAGGAGGCATCTGATCGACCATCGAAGAATGATCAGTGCAGTACCAGCATACTGTGCTGATTTCCTAGATCAGGACTTCTGATCATGATTCGTGGGCTCATGTGGATGACTCCTAGAGGCTGAATGTATGTGCGGCTCGCAACATCATCCTCAAGCTCAGATCAGCAAAGTTGGAACGTCTAACTTGCAAGGTAATAGATCTGATCTATTATATTTTACATACATTAGATGTAGTATAGAAACATGTTGATATGATCAACATGTAGTTCTTGCTCTTCATATTTTAATTTCTGATTTAATGCCATATAATAATCATATAATAGAATCTTAGATCTAGGGATTCTTTGGGTTTATAAGATAAATTTTGATTTATTTTAGTCTTCCGCTGTCTGATCTTGAAAAAGTTTCAAGATCTAACCCTGAAACCCTAGATCTGGTTCCTTCATGGACACTAGTTGATCCGCTCGAAGGGATAAAACTCATAGGATGTAAATGGATTTTCAAGAGAAAAAGAAGAGCAGATAGAAAGGTAGAGACCTATAAAGCTGGTCTAGTTGCTAAGGGTTACCATTAGCATTATGGTATTGACTATGATGAGACATTCTCTCCTCTAGCAATGCTCAACTTTATCTAGATTATGCTTGCTGTAGCTGTACACTTAGATTATGAAATCTAGCAAATAGATGTCAAAATTGCTTTTCTTAATGGAGAGTTGGAAGAAAATATGTATATAATACAGTCTGAAGGGTTCACATTCACAGACGAGTCGAAAGTGTGCAAGCTAAATAGGTCTATTTATGGACTTAAGTAGGCGTTTAGGAGTTGAAATTGTTAGATGTGTGCCCTAGATGCCAGATCGACTGACACATTCCTGTACAGATCTAAGGGTAAATTTATAATTTTGACTATAAATGTATAAAAGGGTTATTCTTCTATTACATTGTGTACATTGTATCTGTGATACATCCTTTGAGTTAGTAAGAATGTAAATTCATATTTTTAAGAGTTAAAAATTTAAGGCATGAATTTACATAACTAACTCATAAACAGCTCCTGACCATAGGATCATCACGAGGATGGTGATCGATCCAGAAGGTTGGTGTATGATTGCTTCCTTAGGATAGATGAGTCTTGAGTCTACGGTGTGGAGACATCGGAGTGAGAGTACAGGTATTCGTTGAGAATGAGAGTACTGAGCGTGACCATATCAAGCAGTCATAAAGAAGTCTACCTTCTCATCGATGACTAGCTCGATGCTGCAGTTGTGTGTCTAGTTCTTTGACCTGAGGAGCATCAACAGTTCATCTTGAGTGTGTTATAGTTTGACTATACCATAACTCAATCTCCTAGCTATTCAGAATCCTGAGGTGTATGTTGGCTGTAGCATATTCATTGTAGGAACTAGGTCGCACCAAGATGGGATCTATCAACCTCGGTAGATGAGAGTAGTCCTATGATGATCGAAAGATCGAGTTCTTAAGCCCATGGCCATGATAGAGTGAAATAATGAAAAAAAGAGTTTTCCATTAGAGTTTCACATCAGACTCGAATCAATCGATTAATTTATATGACTGATGTTGGGTTTGACGAGTTCACCTTAATCCTAATTCAGTCAGGACTCATGATAGAAAAACTCAATCACACAGGTAGCTGCACTGAGAGATTCATCTTCAGTTCTGATGGATTGCCACCATATACTGCTGGGTATCACTGATGAATTTTGAGAGCAATTAGAATGATATTGATGATCGATCATTCAAATTGTCTGAATCAGAAGAGTTCTGGTCCATCGAAAGGAGTTTCGATGATGTCGATGATGAGATCACAACATGTCTCATTACCATATGGAATTGAACCTAACTAGGTCACACAAATAAGGGTTAGGGTCTGAATGTCATCAATTGGGCTAACCCAATTGATTTGGATAAGATCCAATTAGGTTCAAGGAAATCGTGCTAGCACTCGATTGAGCCTATCTTTCTCCTCGTGTAATCTTTTCTATCTCTACTAAGCCAAATATGATTTGACTCATTCAGAGAATCTTGGGAAAATTTCTCTCAGTCTAAATGAAGCTTGTCCAACTTAGAAAAGGCTTATCTTAATTCATGAGATGAATTTAAGACAACACCTGCTAATTCCTAGCACCTGCCAATTTCATTTTAGGACATCTGTCAAAAGTTGACATATGGGTCTTAAACTGAAGAGGGTTCATTGGAGAATTTTTATGGAGTATCCACATGCTAAAACCCAATTGAATTGGGTGCCATAATCAGATTATGGCATGAGCCCAATTGGATTTAAGTGGGTGCCCCAAATGGATAAGAACCAAAGAGTCCTGATAAACTTGGACTCTTTGGCGCCACCTTGATTGAGCTTATCCATTGTTGGCACCAACTTAAGAGAGAGAGTGGAGGTTCTTATCTTATGTGATCAGATGACATCACTCCACCAATCAAAATTTTTTCAAAATTTATTGAAAATTTTTGATTGGTTGAATGATGTGGCACTGCACAGCATACAGGTTCTATATAAACCCTGCTGCGCCTAGGGTTTTGGGAAGAAATTATTTTATGCACAAAACCTAATAGCTGCTGCCCCCTACCCTCTTCTCCATATTCTCCCTACTCTCCTTCCTCCCCTCTTCACGTCCAAAAAGTTGGACATTCATCTGGCAAAGATCTAAGGCATGGTGATGCCTGGAACAGAAGGCTGCAGGACATCTTCGACAGGCTGCTGCTCCAACTTCAGAAGGAGTTCTGAAGTACTTTCTAATCAGATTTAGATCTAATTTTTGGAGTATAGATTCATGAGGAGAAGACATTCTAGATCCTACCTAATTAAATATCGGTAGAGGTCAGGTGCTTGTGTGGCTACATCAGAACCTCGGGCTGTGCTGAGATCATCTACAGGGTAATCAGATTACCCTTAAGGTATGTCTATACTTCTCATATTTTTAGATTTAATTTTAAATTTTAAATATCAGATAATAAAATTAGATCTAATAGACATTAGATTTGAAATAGTGTAGGATAAAATTTTTAAATTATTCCACCCCAGATTTGATGAAATCTAGAAGATCCTATAAAGAAAAAAGACAGTTTTTCCTTCACAGCATACAAAACAGCACATAAAACAATTTAATTGTAACAAGCAATAGCAATGTGCATTGTGTTAGTAAAAAAATAATTAGTCAAATAATTAAATAATTTCAGTGGTAACACTAAAAAATAATATGTAATAATTATAATAATTTCAGTACGGCCCGACCAGGCCCGACCCGACCCCCGACTCGTCCCGACCCTGATCAATCCTGACACCACCCGACTTGTCGAACCGCCCCGACCCCATCCCCGAAGGCCCCGACCCGACCCGAAACTGACCCAACCCGAAACCGACCCGACCCAGACCTGATGGGGCCCGAACCTGACCCAACCTGGCCCGACCCGACCGTCCCATCCCGACCCCATCCCCGAACCCATCACCAAAGGCACCGACCTGACCCGTAACTGACCCGGCCTGACCCTACCAGACCCGACCCACCCCATCTCGACCCGACCCACCCCGATCTGGACCGAAATCGACCCGACCCGACCTGCCCTAGTCTGACCTGACCCGACCAGACCTGCACCAACCTGGCCCAGCCAAGCCTGACCTGAAAACGACCAGGCCTGACCCAGCCCCATCACGAACCCGACCCAGCCCATTCATGGACTCGACCCGACCTGACCACGACCCGGACCCAAACCCGGACCCAAAATCGGCCCGGCCACGGCCCGACCCCGCAAGCCCTGGCCCCACAGGCCCCCGTCTCTAGCCCGCCAGCATCGGATCGCCGTCCCCATCCCCGACCCCGGCCCATCAGACCCATCCCCGACGCCAGCCTGCAAACCCCACGGCCCCGACCAGTAGGCCCCGAGTCCCTAGACCGTCGTCCCCGACCCCGACCCGTCATCCCCATCCCCAACCCCAGCCCGCCAGACCCATCCCAAGCCCCGAGCCGTCGAACCCGGTCCGCAGGCCCTGCGGCCCCATAGGCCCGGCCCACAATCGCCGGCCTCGGCTCGCCGGCCCCATCACCATCCCCGACCCCATCCCCGATCGAACCACTTCAAAAAAAAGTAATAAAACTCACCTCGACAGCGGTGCTGGCAACAGCTTTGCAGACGGCGACAGCGACGACGGAGTGAAGGGCGACGGTGGCCAGACAGGGGGAGAGATGTGGGATGCCGGGGGGAGCACAAGAGAATGCCGAGTGAGGGCGGGGGGCAATGAGGAAGAAAATGGGTTTTAGATGGGACGCGAGGTATTAGTGATGAATATTTTTATCACTAATAATTAATTTTCATCATCAGTAATTTTAACAAAAAATAAATTTACGATAAAAATCAAATTTTTCATCGCTAATAAGCTTATTAGCGATGAATAAAATTTTCATTGCTAATAGTTCCCACCAAAAAAAAAATTTCCCACTAAAAAAATTTTTTCTCTAAAAAATATTATTTACGATGAAAATATAGGATTTCATCACTAATAGACCCTGCCAAAAATTTTGTGGTAAAAATATTTTGTTTATGATGATTATTTTCATCGCTAATTACATTATTAGCAATGAAAATTATCTTCCATCGCTAATAATTACTAAAAAAGAATTTCTCATTTATAAGTTTTTTATAAGTAATTATATGATGCTCGCATGATAAAATTTTTTAAGATCCAATTGACAAGATAGACGGTAGGACCATATTGATTCACTGAAAGTGAGTTCAAAGATTTGACTGCAAACTTTTTAACTCAGGACTTCATGCAAAAAATGATGATATTTGAGAGGTCAAAAATGTACCTTGCTTCTTTCTTCTTTGATGTTGTTGTTTAGGAAGTATGTGACCAAGTTCATCTGGCCCTCTTTCATGGCCCACACGGTTGGGACCATATCTATCTTTAAATTTCTATAGAATGTTAATACTTCTGTAGCCTGTTTCTCAGGCATCACATATTTTGTCCTGCTTATTTATATTTTATAGAACTCGTATTATGTTTAGGTTTAATGAGAACTACATAAAATATGAGCTAAATTTGGGCCTGATCCTGTCTAAGAGACTAAATGGAGCCTTTGACAAATAGAACCAGGCCTCTTTAGCACCAGAGCATAGATATGGGGTGCAAAATTTTCCCTTGATCTACTGCCATGTCATCCTTTTTATTTTTTTTAATTTATTAACTAAAATGGATGGAAGACTAACTAAAATCGGGTAGAAGCATGATTCAAACTAGGGGTGTCAATGGGTCAAATTGTATTTAATTTACATGCAGGTTGAAGTAGGTTCGACCCATACCCCACATATACTTTTCCTTCATCCATATCAACTCATCAACCTTTCTAAATTTTTATTCATTACTTATGTGCATAAATATAAAATAAAATAAAATGAGGTTTTCAAAGATCACAAGCAACAAAATCAAGATTTTTCTTTAAATATATCATTATAAATATAATAAACATAAAATTTAGTATATATGATAATTATGAACTAACTAATGATAAAACTAAATAAAATATAGTCACATATTCTAAAATATCTTGGCCCACTCTATCCATCATTCTTGAAAACTTTTAATTTTAATATTTACTATTTTTTATAAGTTATTTACAATTTTTTATGATAAAAAATTTTATTATTTTTTTTAAAATTATATCTGGCACTTTAAGTATGATTCCAATAATTTTCTTATATTACTACATATTCATCTTAATATTTTACAAACTTTTATTTTGCACAAATTATTTTTTAAAACTATCTTATATTTTTTATAAATATAAAAAAAATTACTATAATATATATCCTTTAATAAAAAAGTTTTTTTTTAAATTTTTAAAATATTTAAACCATTAGTGATGAAATTTTTTATCATTAAAAATTATTTTAATGATGAAAAATTCTTTTACCATCGCTAATAGTTTAGTTTTTAAAATTTAAAATTTTTTTATTTTTCAAATATTCATGATGAAAGATATACGTCATAAATAAGTAACGATTTTATGATGGTAATTCGATTTATCATCACAAATAGTTGATTATTTAGATGAATAAGTTTCATCGCAAATTATCTTTTATTTTTAAATTTTTAAAATATATTTATTTGTGTTGGTGTAAAAATCCACCTGTGTCGGAGAAGCTGGAATCAAGGGAATCGCGGTCACCGTCGGGACCAGCAAAAGAAGTCTAAATCGGAGTTGGGGTTGCTCCGACAAGACCCTCCGACGCTCAAGTCAATTCTCTGTCTCAACAAGAATGGAGTGCTCAAACGAAAATTTTAGCAGAGTTTTTGGGATAGAAATTAGAGCTTAGAGAATAACGTATCTGGGGTCTCTCTTTTATAGGTGGAGGGGGCAGCAAACTAATAGCGATGTTTGTAACCATCTGGCAGTGGGCTGCTCGGGGTCAGGAGGAGTTTGTTGTGAAGAGTAGTGGAGTGGAATCGTGGCCATCATCGTGACCTGCCATGTGGAGTCTGTTGCGGGGAGTGGAGCGGCGTCTGTTGTCGTGACTTGCCAGAGAGTGGAGGGGCTGCGTGGTATCCATCGCAGGAAGTGGAGCAGAGTCGTAGCCATTATCGTGGTTTGCCAGAGAGTGATGGAGCCATGTGGAATCTGCCACAGGAAGTGGAGCACAGTCGTGGCCGTTACTGCGGCTTGCCAGGGGGTGATGGAGCCACACGAAATCCGTCGCAGGAAGTGGAGCAGAGTTGTGGCCGTTACTGCGGCCTGCCAGGGGGTCCAGGCCTATCGACCGAAGTTCGGTTGGGGTGTCCGATGGAGAGAGATGGCTAGCTACCCATCTGAGAGGAGCTCGGATGCTGTAAATCCTGTTGGATGCCTTGGGCGTTAAGGCGGCAGGCGAGGACCACTTGCCGTAGGAGCTCGGAGTCCGGCTCCCGTAGGAGTCCGGACGAAGTCTTCCTACAGTCGAGGTCGGGGATGAAGTCTGGCTCCCGTAGGAGTCCGGGCGAAGTCTACCTGCAATTGAAGCCGAGGGTGAAGTCCGGCTCCCGTAGGAGTCCGGACGAAGTCTACCTACAATTGAAGTCAGGAGCGAAGTCCGGCTCCCATAGGAGTTCAGGCGAAGTCTTCCTGCAGCTGGAGTCGGGGATGAAGTCCGGCTTCCGTAGGAGTCTGGGCGAAGTCTTCCTGCAGCCGGAGTCAGGGATGAAGTCCGACTCCCATAGGAGTCTGGACGAAGTCTACCTGCAATTGAAGCCGGGGGCGAAGTCCGGCTCCCGTAGGAGTCCGGATGAAGTCTACCTGCAGCCGGAGTCGGGGATGAAGTCCGGCTCCCGTAGGAGTCCGGGTGAAGTCTTCCTGCAGCCAGAGTCAGGGATGAAGTCCTGCTTCCGTAGGAGTCCGGACGGAGTCTACCTACACCTGAAGTCGAAGGTGAAGTCTGGCTCCCGTAGGAGTCCAAACGAAGTCTTCCTGCAGCTGGAGTCGGGGATGAAGTCCGGCTCCCGTAGGAAGTCTGGGCGAAGTCTTCCTACAGCCAGAGTCAGGGATGAAGTCCGGCTCCCGTAGGAGTCCGGATGAAGTCTTCCTGCAGTCGGAGTCGGGGATGAAGTCCGGCTCCCATAGGAGTCCGGGCAAAGTTTAGAAGGTGGTCGATCATCGTGGAAACTTGGATGGAGTCCATCCATCGTGAAGAATCCGATCGACGATGGTGGGGGCTTATCCGTCGGCAAAACTTGGGAGTGTTGCGGAGGCTCGGCCGCTAGAGAGGTTCGAAGAGATGTCGCCAAAATTCGGAAGTCAGTAGAATCCCCAGAGGGTCACTCCTGTCACGAACTTTGACTGGGGGGTATTTTATACCCAACACCAGTCCTCCTACTTTCGAGTTCGAGTTTCGAATGAACGAAGTACAGAGAAATTTTCATGGCCGAAGTTGTCCCCTTGAATCCTGTGCACGATCGCCCTCGGATATTTTGGCATTTAATACGCGCGTGCTGGAGTCTTTTCAAATCGAGGCGATCCGAAGGGACCTTTCAGAATTCTCGCTAGAGCGTTGGCCCAGGTACGGTACAATAATGGCTCTGTCAGCTGTCAGCCACTTTTAGCCGCTTGCGATGGTGAGTGGGACACGTGGCGAGCGTGGGTCGGCCTGGGGAGATCCGCGATCATTATAGCGCCGGATCTCAGGGTCTATTTAAACCCATCTTTTCACTTTCAGGAGTCTCATTCCGCCTGAGAGTTTTGTCGGTGTCTGCCTTCTCTTCGAGAGCTCTGACCCCCTTTGGCATCCACCTTGGCCCTAAGCATTCTTCGAGTCATCCCTGTCCTCGCCCCTCTGCATCCTTCGGAGCGATCTAGGTTAGTCTCAGAACTTTCGTTTCTCTTCTTGCCATCTAGGTGCCCTTTCTCCTCCATTTTTCTTCTACTGCATTCCTCTGGTTTGGTCCCTCGCAAACCTTTCGCCTCTTGTCCCGCCTGATTTCTCCAGGATCTTTAGGGTCTTTATTTGAAATATCCTCCGACACCTTCGCCTCTAGAGGGTCTAGGAGTTCGTCCGCCTCAGCCCCCCAGAACCCCCACACTGTAGACGAACCCACATCTAGGGCTGGGCCTCGCTCGATTTTTGTGCTGGGTGCCATTCTCTGTTCTCTGACTCCGGATGAGCTTTTACTGATAAGGGTTCAGTATGGAGTTCCTCCGGAGTACGATCTAAAGCTTCTTGGTCCCGCCGACCGGGCTAGCACCCCCCCACCTGGCCGTTTCTGCCTGTATCAGGAGGCCTTCCGTACTGGGCTCCGGCTTCCACTTCTACCCTTCATCGTCGCCCTTTTTCATTTTTTAGACATTTCCTTAGCTTCAGTCGTGCCGAATTCCTTTAGGTTTCTGATAGGGTTCCTCTCCCTTGCCATGTAGTCGAAGTTCAGTCATTTCATTCTTTGTTTAGACATTTTTACACCTTCAAGCGTCACCCCTCGGCAAAAGACTGGTGGTATTTCTCCCCCCAGTTTGACAAGAAGGGGTTGCTGAAAGGTGCTCCCTCTTCAATCCATAACTGAAAGGGGAAGTACCTTTTTGTCCACTACCCGACCTTGAGGCTGGGATTGCCCCCTTGGGGCTCCCTGAGGGACTCTGTCTACCGAGCTCCTTGCCTGGGGGAGGACAACCTTCAGGCCGCCCGGAGGCTTCTTGGTTATTCGGCTCCTTCCCTTCCCAACCTTCTGAAGGAGCAGTTTTTGTTCAACATCGGCTTGAGTCCTCTGGATCCTGTGAGTATCCCATCTTTCTTCTTCTTTTCTCCTGCTCTTCTTTCTTTTTTTTTTTTTTTTGCATGCCACTTCTTCCTTTTTCACCCCATCACTGATCTTTTTTTTTTTATTTAGGAATGGATGTCGAAGCAGCACGGATGCTCGTCAGGGGTCTCAAGGCCCACAAAAGAAAAGGCGTCGCAACCTCCGAATCGATAAAGAAAGCCAGAATGGAGGAGACGAGCTCGGCCATGCCTACCCAGGTGGCCCTCGCGGTCGATGTTTCCTCAGACGCCAAACCTCTGGCTCCCCAGGCCTCTTCAAGGAGTTCCTCCACTGAGGTTCCCGCTTCGGGGGTTCGCTTCGAGGAGGTGCCAGGGGTTGAGAGGGGGAGGAGAAGGAAGTCGGTGGCCCGCAAGGTGAGTAGCCGCCGAGCCACCATCGAAGAGTCCCTTGGTTCCGAAAGAGAGATGGGGGAGTATCCCTTTAATGATAAGGACTTGATAAAGCGACTGATCGATGGCTGCATCCTGCCCGAAGTCATCTAGAGGATTGATCGCGCCGATCCCGAACAGTGGGTTTGGGACTCCCTAGGGTCCTTCCTCGAGGTAAACAGATTCACTTCCCTCCTTCCCTTCGCACCTTCATTTAATTAGCTTCTCAACCTCCATTCTGACCTCCTAGCCACCCTTGCAGATCGGGCACCAGCTCCTTGCCAATATTGAGGTGATGAACCGGACAAGGAGGGACGCCATCCAGGCGGAGGAGAGTCGCTGGGCCGAAGTTGCTCACCTCAAAGAAAAGGCAGTCGAGGTAGTCACCCTCCAAGAGGCCCTGGAGAAAGAAAAGCAGGCCCTGGAGAAAGAAAAGTAGACCTCGGAGGAGACGGTGAGGAAGGCAGAGGCCGAGGTCGTAAATTTGGCAGAGCAGATCCCGGTCCTGGTCTCAGAGGCCAGGGTTCTAGCGGTGGAGGAGTTCAAGTTCTCTGCGGAGATGAGGGACCTGAATGTCAAGTTCGGCCAAGAAGCATTCACCAAAGGATTTGAGCTCTGTCAAGAGAAGGTGGTCAAGAAATTTCTCGAGCTCGACCTCAGCTTCTTGGGTGAGGCATCTGAAGATGAAGCCGATCCCTCTCCCACTGCTACTGCCACCGCAGCCCCCTTTCGGGGACACCGAGCTCCCCAACTCCTATTTCAGAGGTCTGAGACCTCTAACTTTGTATTTTTCTTTTATTACAAATTTTCTTTTCCCTCTTGTCTTCAAGAAACATTCAATTAATAAAATTGAGTTTCTCCTTTTGGAGGGTTTCTCCACTCTGCTCCCCCTTTTTTTTTGTGTTTCACTTTTTGTAATGAGACGCGCCTTGACGCTTTTATCTCCCAATGGCAGTGTCCTGCCGAAGTGCTTCCCCTGCCACAGGGGATTCCACTAAAGTCCACGATCCAACATCTGAAGAAGAAAGTTCGTCATTTAACAAAAGGGGCGAAGGAGATGGAGGGTGAACTTCGCAAGTTGAGGGAGAGCCACTTTGAGGCCACCGCGAAGGCCACCTACTTTCGAAACCTCCAAGTGAAGGGGGTCATGGAGTACAGCTGGAGGAAAGTGAACTTCGAGAAGGAGCTCGAGGAACACAAGAAGCACGCCAGTGATCGATCTTGGGCTCAAGCTGCCAAGATCAGTTCTCTCAGAGTGGAGCTATCGACAGCACAGGAGAGGATTAGCCAGTTGGTAGGAAGCTCGTCCCGACTTTCAACTCGGGCCGACAGCGATCGGGAATGGTCGAAGAAGGTCTCCAACTTTTAGCAATAGCTCCAGGATGCTGAGGCGAGCTATAACGCATATCGGGCCGGCTGGTGCAAGCAGGTGGACGATTATAGGGGGAAGCTCAGGGTGGCGACCGATGAGGTTGCCCGCCTTCAAAGGCAGCTAGCTGAAGGGGCTCAGTTTGCTCCTGTTTAGGGTCCCGATGAACTTCAATCCCTGAGAAGAACCGTAGAAGAGCTATCTGTTGCCCTTGGGGAGGGAAGGCCGAACTGCAGCGATTGAAGATCCAGCTGGTGTACGAACAGCGGGCAGTCAAGGATGCGAAGGCAGAATCCGAGGTCCTGAGAAAGAGACATCGAGAGGCGGAGAATGAAATCCAGCGACTTCATCAGAGATATATGGAGATGCTAATGAGAGAGAAGGAATTGAAAGAAGAAGTTGAAAGCTTAAGTCACTCCCTGATGAGGGTCGAAGCCAAAAGTTCGAAGTCGGGAGAAGCCGGGCCCCCTTAGGGCTCTTTTTATCTTTCGTCTTCTAAGTGTCTTCTTTTGCCGCTTGTCTGTTTGTTGTCGCCGTTGTTGTTGTCGTTGTTATTTTTGTTGTTATTTTTTTTCGATCTTTCAGGCTCTGTAACGCATATTTTGCTAATGAAATGAAAAGATCTTTGTTACCT